>NC_135328.1:88839939-89141556 GCF_023851605.1 Tamandua tetradactyla
AGGCCAATTTCTAGTTCATGTGTGAAGGAAATTATGCTTTAGTAGTAGAAAAGTATGAAGTTGAATTATAATATATTTTCTTTTTCTGGGGGCAAAGTTGATTTTTCTAGACTTTTTGATTAATATGAAAAAGTATTTATATTGAAAACATAAACAATGGGTTTAATGATCGACGCAGTATAGTCTTTTCAGAAAACAAAGCTTATCTTTTTATGTGAATAACACCTTTGGGTCATAAAGCCCTTTGGGGCAGGAGTTAAGAAATGATTTTTCTATTCCTTAGTGACCTAAGCTGTATTGCTCCTGATTGCGTTTGGGTTATAGTTGTAGCTTATACGGCTCTATTAAAAATTATATTATATTCATTTGTTCAGCTCACTGAAGGACCTTCCCAAGTACTAATTCAGTCTATAGATTTTCAGTGAACACCTACATTAAACCAGGTACTGAGGATAATGGTCAAGGTACGAACCTCAGTTCAGAGTGCTTATAGTGTGAGGGTGGAGTGGGGGAAGTAGATATTATCATAAATGAGGCAGTTTAGTTGACTGAGAGCTGACATCGCGGTGGTTGGAGGCACCTTGCTGTAAGGGGCATGGCTGAGAGGAGAGGTAGTCAAAGAAAGCTTTCCTCAAGTTGTAACGCAGATGGAGTCTATGAACCAAATTAGTCCTGCACCCCTTATTGTTTGGAGTGTACTGTGTTTTCAGCTTTATTAGTTGCTGTTGTAGTTGCTTTTTGTGCCCTGTCACATCCCCTCATCCACCACTGATTTTGGCCAGAGTTGTGATTCCATAAATGCTGACCACAGTCCACATCAGGCGCAGTGATTGCCTTTCTGCTCAGAGCTTTCTCCCAAACTGAACAAGCCCACTTGGCACTTAGGCAAGTACAGTTAAGAAGCATAGGGAATTATTTCCCCCAGGATCAGACTTCAGCCAGTAAAAGAAAGGAGCTGGGGAATAAATGTCCCAGCTCCCCTTATCTCTAGGGAAGATTCTGGGAGCCAGAATTTGTGTCTCTGAGGCCCCTGGGACCTCTCTAACACCTCCTTGATTGGGTTTTATGCATTCCATGTCTCACTTTGCTCTCTCTTACTTCTTGGAATCACTTCCCAAATAAATGACCTGTGAGTTGTTGTTTCAAGCTCTGGTTTAACTGGTACCAAAATTAAGACAGTTGCCAAGATTTAAGAATGGAAAGATGGCAAATAAAAATTCAGATTTCCCACTTCTCTTGAAACAGAGATTCAGTAACTGTGAGAGCACCTTTCTTTTTGGCAGAGTCAGCTGGGACTTAAAGGGTGGCTGCCCCTTAAGGTGTGGTAAGTGGAGTGCTTCGGTCTGCTCTGATTTCCACTTGGTCTGCATTCCTCATTCACATACCTCCCCAGGCTCTCGAAGCATGGGTGTTTGGAACCCTGGATGAATTTTGAATTGAATCTTTCAAAAGTTAGAAGGACTTTGCCAGGCCAGAGGGAGTAGACCCTGCTTGGCAGAGATAACCGTTATATTAGGTTCAAGGAGATGAGTATATTGTTTCTATCCCTTTGTTCCTATCTCAGCACAGTTTTATATATATATATATATATTTTGTTTCAATACTTTCCCTTTTTCTTTTCAAAGTCCATCATGCTATGGTAAAGATTATAGTTATTGAGTAGTTACTGGATTCTGACTTTCCATTAAGTACAAAAGCCATGGTCATCTACACTGGTTAATTGGATCCTTATACAAATAACCCTACAGCAATAAACACCCGTTATGTGTCAGTGAAGCATATGTTTGTGCTATCATTTGGGGAGTACTTAGAGCCCGGAGGACTGATGCATTTGCTTACCTTGTCTTACTACACAGCTGTCATAGCAGTTCTGATAGCAAGTGATAGTTCTGCAAGAGCATGTCAAATTGGTACTTATCTGTTATGACGTCTGTTGATAGACGCTCCCTTTTAGGTTTGATCCAGACAATGACCTTGATATTCTTGGCAAGAAGTAAAGGCTTGCAGTTATTGTTTTAAGAAAGAGAGACTTGTGGCTTGTGCCTCACACCCGCCATATCAAATTTTCAGGCTGAAAGTGATAATACAACAAACCCTGGCTCTTGACAGCAGTGTTATATCTACTGGATTTGTTCACATATTACACCTTCTTTCAGCTCTCTAATTGAAGTCCATGGTGATATTGTATATCAGGGTTTCAGGGTATGTACATAGAGACTGGAGTTACAGAGGGTAACACCTATTTCATGAAGAGATTTGTGAGGACCAAATCTTTAAATCTAAAAGATAGAAAAGAGTCAGTGATTCAGCTGAGAGTTTTATACAAGTTACAGTGAGATCTAACTGGAAGGAAGACTGGGCTTTGAAACAGATGATTAGAATTGGATTACAAGTTTCACAGTTAGCCCTTGGGGAAGTCTCTATCCTCTGGAAACCTCAGTTTGTCCACGTCTAAAATGGAGATGCTGGCATCTAACCTGACTACCTTACACTCTTCTGTCAATGATGAAATAAGAACCTTGGAAACATTTGTGCTTGGTAAAGAACATTATAAACATAAAATGGTGATATTGATGTTTTAATGATTTGAGCACACAGACATTTGAAAAATTAAAACATGAAGTTTAAATAACTAATGCTTTCAAACTTTTTGTAGAGTTAGATGGAGCAGAGAAGGCCAGATTGGATATCAGAGTCAGATCTGGTTTCAAGACCAAACAATATAAAAATTAGATTGACCTTAAACATGTCAGTTCTTGGCTTCATTTGTCTTGTTGCACTGTGACCCTGGCATTCCCTCCAGTCTTTTGTTTTCTAGACTGTGGCTGCTTTTGATAATCTGACCGCTCTAGTATTTCTGATCCATTCCAAGTATGAACATTCTGTTAGTGCCTAAGGCAGTGCTTCTTAATTGCATAAAAAGCACCTGAAGAAGTTTTATTTGAAAATGCATATTCTAAAGCTTTACATCAAGCCAGTCTGATTTAGTGAGTCCAGACATGGTTCCAGGAAAATAAATTTCTATAATATTCTATTTGAATCTGATGGAGGTGGTTCTTTGAAAAAACATTGGTCTAGAGCATACATAATTTTTTATGTTTTATCAAAATTCAGTAATGATTTGCAAAGTTGAAAATAATAATGTTTTGATTGTTTGCTGTTTTGTATTGAGTCTACTGATTTACTTCCATTACTGAATTGTTTTTACATAAATACAATGGGCCAGCAGCTTAACAAGGATTTTGAGTGTCTCTGGGATTTACTGTAGCATACTAAGGGTTTGCACACTTGGTTTATTCTTTATGACTTTATGACTTTCTTTTAAAAATCTATTGGCATGCAACATTTAAAACTCTGCTGGCGTACAAATTTTGTGTGTGTTTGGTGTTTCATCACAGTCATTTTAGAATTTTATTTTAGAATTACTGGATGTGGAATTGGATTAATGCTTTGCCAAACATCCCTACGTAGAAAAAAAAAAAGGTTTGGTGATGTATTATCTGGATAAAGCAAAATTATGGTTAAGGGAGCTAGCTGGGAGCAGGGCTATGGTGGATTTTGGTTAACTCACCCACTATTTCTCTTTGAGGGAACCACTTTTCCAGCTTTATAGCTGCATCTTTTACTTGACCTTTTACTTCCAAATCCCAAATCACTTAAAGATGTGGGCAGGATGTTTGAGAGAGAAAAAGAGGCAAAACTAGATGATGCTATGGGTTTGAGTTAGTGTCCAGGATGCAGCCCAGAAGGGAATCATTTGAGTGCTTTCACCACCTCATGCCAGAGTGCAGATGATTTTTCTATTACAGAGTAAATGTCTCCCCAAGCAGTGTTTGAGTTTTAGTTTTCTACTTTATGTCGAACTTTATATTCTAGAGCAAACTAGAGTATGTCATAGAATCCAAATTCAGTTTGCTGCTCATTGCCTTCTTTTCTCCTGAGCCACCCCTGCCCCCTTCCAATGTTCATTCAATAAAAGGAGGTATGCCTCTAAGATAAAATGGAAGGACTGTGGATATGAAATGAAATTCAACCAAAGAACAGATCACACTTGTTGGAATTATTAGTAATGTCAGGTTTTGAAGTACTTGAACAACATTTTGTGTTTTATTTTATAAGCCTCTTTAAAAGAAGTATAATTAAGATATGAGATGTGTTCTGACAAAATCCGTATTAATAATCGAAATCCTTTTTTTTAAAAAAAAGCCATTCTAAGTTCATTAACCATGTTCAAATAAAATTACCCACACAGAAACCTAGTAATACTTTCTAAGTAATAGTTCATTTCTCTCCTAATGTGCAGTTGCTTTGTTTGTTCGATTATACTGATTATAGTGTTCATTAGTACTGACTGGCTAGGTGCAGTGGTTCATATCTTCAGTATACCGTAGTCTGAATGCTCATGGCCTCTGTTTTCATCTCTGAAAACCTTATTTCCTTCTTTTTTAGGGCCAGCAGTTATTCACATAACATAAATATTTTTATCACTGTAATTTTGATGGAATAAAAGAAATTCAAGTGTTTTCCTGCATTTTAGTTGTCGTAGCTAATCCTGTGACAGAGTTAGGTTTTTATTTCCATCGACTTCGTTATATCAGTGCAAATATATTTCTGGCACCATTATAGTAGATCTTAGTTCAACAACCAAATAGAGGGGGGCGTATGTTTGAATCTTTAAGTTGAACAATGTGGTTTTTAAAGTACGTTTATAAAAGTATTCCAAATAACTCTTCTATCAAACCCTTTTAATCAGATGACATTCATTAAAAAGTATGAATCCAATCTCTGTTTGTTACAGAAGAATTATGATCCTGTCTCTTTGGTCAGTCAAGATGTGAAATTAAAATATTGGATTGCCTTAAGTATGTAACAGTTAATTTTAAGAAGGTGATGTTTTTATAATAAATCCCTGAGAATGTACTTTTTCAGCTATGTGACTCATAGAAGTTAATGTAAAAAGGGAGAATGTGGTTTTGTTTGAATTGGCAGGTACCATTTAAATCTGTAGAAGTTCTCTGATGAGAGGTAGGTTTAAGTCAGTTCATTACGTGAGGATATATGTTCTGTGCTTCAAAAAAATAGAGACATTTTTAGTTTGAATTTTGAAACCAACTTCCTGATGGAGTTGTCAATGTTTTCTTGAATCTTTGAAAATGAAAATATGATATTTACATGCATATTAAAATGGAGGCCAGTTAGCTCCTAAGATACCAAGAAAGTGTTTATTCTGTAGATCATAACACTGAAATCTAAAAGATTTTTCTTCTCTTTTTCTGTGTACTTGTTTTTTATTGTTTTATATTGCAATTGCGGTTTATAGGTCGTTTCTAGAACTGATGTCAATGGGTTCTTATAATTGTTGTATAAAGAAGATTTGTGTAAATTTTTATTTATATGATATTGGATTGGATTACTTTGATGTACGTGCTACCTTCAAGGATATGTAGTTGTTAGAGGATGCCCACCTGGCCTGAACTTTAAGATGAGAAAAAATGTGAGTTCTAATCCCAGTTCTGTTGTCCTTTATCTTGAGCAAAGCAACCTTTCTGAACTTTGTTTTCCTACTTTAATTAGAATCATATCAGTCTCATATTATTATTGTGAAATTAAATGAGGCTACGCCCGGAAGGATGATACCTTTCATTTTTTCTTATTTTTCTAGAGGGCATCTGTGGGGTGCAATAAAACTGAAGCCCAACGCATGTTCTGACCACATGAACAGAAGTCAAGTGAAAGATTCTAGCCACAGGGTGATATGGTCCATTCTGAGCCTCTCTTTTTGTCCTCTCTTACTCAAGACCAAAGATGTTACCTAAGAATATGGATCTTAGGTAACAGAGTAAAGAAGGGACCTTTTTTCACAAACACTTTTGGAGTATGTATACCCATTCATGAATGAAAAGAATAGCTTGTATTGAGTGTTCACTATAAATCATTTGCTCATTTGCTTTACAAACATTTCTTGTTTAATCCCTGTAACTGCCCTTTAAAGTAAGTATAATTATTATCTCCATTTTTAGGATGAGGAAAGCGAAGTTAAAAGAAGCTAAATATCTTCTCCAAGGCTCTCTAACTACTAAGTGTCAGCCCTGGGTTGCCATGTCTTTTTCTGAATAAAAGAGAACTTCCTTAGAACTTACAAATTTGCCTGAAAGTAAGGAACTTGGATTTACAACTGGAGATGGTCATCACTGATGATATCTGGCAAGTAGGGTGTGTCCTGTATACAGACAAATCCAAATTTCCCTAATGCACTTGAACTTTTAAAAATTACTCACTTTAATTGAGCATCTCCTTCTCCACACTGCTTTCTCTTTCTTTTGGTGCATCTAACTTGTAACTGGGAGAGTACAGAAAGAAGAGGGTTGTGTTTGATCTTCTGTGTGAGGATATTTAGGCTAAATAGTTCTTGAAGCCAATTGATAGTGGGATGAGAGTCAGGAAAACATTAAGACCAGAGTATATTGTTTCTGAAGCAGACGTTTCCATACTGATTTTATTCTCAGATATGGACCTCCAAATTCTTCATCAGTTCATCTCAATGGATTCATCTACAGCAGGTTGTGGGAAAATATTGGGTTGAATATTCAGTCCTACATTTCTTTTTCCAGTAAGGTTCTCTGAATCTGTGAGTATGGGTGGCTGGAAGGACCAGAGCTCATATAGAGTCTAAGTTATAATAAGAGTATAATAAGAGAGCACTCTGACCACTAGTCTACTCTGACTGTAGCTATGGGGTGGACTGAAGTTTTCAAATTGGCAGTAGTTTATATTTTAGGATTTCCTTAACTCTTTCTCTCACAGCATTCCAGAGATAAAATAGGTATATCTCATTTCAGATTTCCTGTCTCTTCCCTTCCTTTCCACTTGATTTCTTTCTTAATGTTTTCAGTGTTTGTGATGTGCAAAGCATTGTGCAATATCATTAAAGGTTACCAGGGAGATTCAGGAGAGCTTAATCAAAGTAATGTGCAGTAGAAGAGGCAACACTAGGAGCCAGGTATACTGGGTGACCCTTATTCTACATCATCTGAATGAATAAGACGTTTCAGAATTCCTCAGGTGTTTCCTAATCAGGGAAATAAATATGCAAGTGCTATTTTTATTTCCCACAAGAGGATGACAAGGTGTTCAGTATGAGACTGAGAAGTTTCTTAAATGTAGCAAGATTTCAGAACCAGTATTTATGATATATCACTAATAGATAACTATCAGTTCATGTTTATTCTGGATATGTCCTTACATTTGTGACCCCATGGAAACTAGCAACTAAAATCACCATCATTATGATCTTGTGAACCTAGCAAGAGAGAAATTTGTAAGGGTGCACATATTTGTTTGAAAGCCCGGCATTATGCTTTACATATATTATGATGTTTTTATTCCTTACACAATTAGCCCACTTTACAAATGAGGAAACTGAGGCTCAGAGAGATTAAATATTTAGCATTGATGTTTAAAACCATGTCTGCTTGACCTAGAATCCCAACTCATTCTTTTATAATATTGTCCTGATTTCCTTTCCAATGTCTTTTAGCCCTTTACAGAGAAATAATTGAATGACTTATTTGATGTATAACAATAGTTATAGTTTTTTTTTTAATATGCATACATATTCTTAAAAAGAGAACCAAAAAATAGTCATTCAATAATTAAAAAGTCATCAAAACTTTTGATGTCAAGCAGTCATTAGAAATACATACATGCATAGATATACTCAAATATGTGTAAGGGGGAAGAGGACAAAGTAATGTTATTTGATCATGTGCCTGTATCATTAAAAATAATGGAATACATTCTGAGCTTGGCTGTTTTGTTTTTATAAACTCATAGATATGAATGCTTTTTTATCATTCTAACTAAGAGATTATGGTATGGTACTTACTATATTTTTAAATTTTCAGCAGAATCCTGTTGGCATATGGGAAGAAGCATGGATTCTTTGCTTGAAAACAAAAATGTTTTTCTTTAAGTCTGAGAATACCTGCCCTGACAGCGGTTACATACCAGCTGGAAAAAAATGTGCATGCGCTGGGGGGAGTTGGGTCAAACATTAGAAGTATAATTAAGGAAGGAGGATTTCACATTGGAGAACTGGCAGGATAAATAAGAGGGACATATATTTATTATCTTTGATTGTATGCATCAAATATAAAAGAATAAAGGTTAAATGTTAACTGAAGCTGGCTGCATCTGCTCCACCATCTTTATTGAGGAGGGTCGAAGTAGTGAAGGTGGCTGGAGTTTTGAGTTGGCTGCTAAGTCTGTGAGCTGGAGCAACTATTGAATTTAGTTTCGGGCAAA
This sequence comes from Tamandua tetradactyla, assembly GCF_023851605.1. Lineage (NCBI taxonomy): Eukaryota > Metazoa > Chordata > Mammalia > Pilosa > Myrmecophagidae > Tamandua > Tamandua tetradactyla. Next base: position 88,848,244 of record NC_135328.1, read on the forward strand.
AGATATAAGCAAGTTTCAACTTCGGTAATATTAAAGATACTAAGATTTTTGAATGGTAACACTTCCGTCGTCCCCCAGCTATCCCTCAACCAAATGTCTTCCATTTCTTTTCCTTCTTATTTTTATTTAAATTGGAGTGGCATATTGAATGCTTACGTCTAAAAACTGAACAATTCTTGATCTCCTGCAGCCAGAAAAATTAAAAGTGCTTCAGGCATTACCCTGAGTCAGTTCTATTTAAACGAATCCTGAAATGACTCTAAGGATTCTTTCTCATACCAACCACAATAAAACTGTCATACGCTGTAGCATCACCTACCCTGGGATTTCTTGAAGAAGGACTTTAAGGGAGGTGAAACTAGAAAGTGATTGCTATGAGACTACTGGTGATAAAAATATGCATAAATAAATAAATGCATTCTATTTTAAACTATAGAAAACTTCGGAGGGCAAGTTTCTTACAGATACCTATGCACTCTGACGTGCAGAAGACAAGAGTTTTGTACTACACTGCCATAAGACTGTAATTAATGTTATATTAAAAAATACATGTGTAATTTGTACAGTATGTAGTATATATGTATTCTGCACATTTGTACTTTTTCTTTAATGTGTTATTAATCCTCATAATAACCCAAGCAGGTTGGAGAACAACCAGGCAGAGAATCAACAAGGAAATAGAGAATTTAAGCAATTTGATAAATGAATTAGACCTAACAGACATATATAGATTGTTACACCCAAAACACCAGGATATACCTTCTTCTCTAGTATTCATAGAACATTCTCTAGAATAGATCATATCCTGGGGCACAAAACAGGTCTTTATAAGTTTAAAAAGATTGAAATTATCCAAAGTACTCTCTATGACCACATGAAGCGGGAAATCAATAACCACCAAAGAACCAGAATTTTCCCAAATATATGGAGATTAAATAGGGCAGTCTTAAACAACCAGTGGGTCAAAGAAGAAATTGCCAGAGAAATTGGTAAGTATCTGGCGGCAAATGAAAATGAGAATATAACATATCAGAACTTAAGGGATGCAGCAAAGGTAGTGCTGAGAGGGAAATATAGGCCCCAAATTGCCTATGTTGAAAAAGAAGAAAGGGGATGCAAGGGTAGTTCAGTGGTAGAATTCTCACCTGCCCTTGCAGGAGACCTGGGTTTGATTCCTAGACTATGTACTTCCCCTACCTCCAAAAAAAAAATCAACAAATGGTGCTGCAATAATCGATAGTCTCATGGAGAAAGAATGAAATGTAGCCCCCACCATAGAGCATATAAAAGGAAGAAGAAAGAGCAAAAATCTAGGACTTAACTCACCTGGAAGAACTAGAGAAAGAACAGCAAACTAACCTCAAAGCACATACGAGAAGAAGAATAACAGATTAAAGCTGAATTAAATTAGTTGAAGAACAAAAGAGTAATACAAAGAATCAATAAAACCAAAAGTTGGTTCTTTGAGAAAATCACTAAAATCAATGGACCCTAACTAAACTGACAGAAAAAAAAAAGAGAGAGAGAATGCAAATAAATAAAATCAGAAGTGAAAGGCGGTCATTACCACGAACCCTGAAGACATTAAAAAAACATAAGAGGATACTATGAACAATTAAATGCCAACAAACTAAACAACTTAGATGAAATGGACAAATTCCTAGACACAGGAACAAACTACATTGACTGAAAAAGAAACAGAAGATCTCAATAAACTAATCACAAGTAAAGAGAGTCAATCAGTCATCAAAAATCTTCCTACAAAGAAAAGCCTAGGGCCAAATGGCTTCAAAGGGGAATTATATCAAACATTCCAAAAAGAACTAACACCAGTTAGGCTCAAACTTTTCCAAAAAACTGAGGAAAAAGGAACACTACCTAACTCATTTTATGAAGCTAACATCACTCTAATACCAAAACCAGGTAAAACTATAGTTATAGAGGAAACTACAGGCCAATAAGCTCCCTAATGATTATTGATGTAAAATTTTTCAACAAAATACTAGCAAATTGAATCCAAAGACAAAAGAATTACACCCTGCAACCAAGTGGAATTTCTACCAGGAAGATAAAGGTGGGTCAGCACAAGAAAATCAGTCAATGTAATACAACACATTAACGGATCAAAAGGAAAAAAAATCACATGATCATTTTGATTGATGCTGAAAAAGCATTTGACAAAATTCAACCTCCTTTTCTGATAAAACACTTCAAAAGATAGGAATCATTATGAGAAAAGGCATACATATATGAAAAACCCATAGCCAACATCATACTCAGTGGTGAGAGACTGAAAGCTTTCCGCCTAAGATCAGGAATGAGACAAGTTACCCACTGTCACTACTATTATTCACCATTATGCTGAAAGTTCTAGCTAGAGCAATCAGGCAGGAAGAAGGAATGAAAGACATCCAAATCAGAAAGGAAGAAGTAAAACTTTCATTATTTGCAGATGACATGATGTTATATTTGGAAAATCCTGAGAAATCTATGACAAATCTTCTTGAGCTAATAAACAAATTCAGCAAGATGGTGGAATATAAGATTAAAGTGCAAAAATTATTAATGCTTCTATACACAAGCAATGACCTAACTGAGGAGTCAAAGAAAAAATTCCATTCAAAATAGCAACTAAAAGAATCAAGTGTCTAGAAATAAACTTAGCTAGGGGTATAAAAGACTTGGCAACAGAAAACTACATAACTTTGCTAAAAGAAACCAAAGAAGATCTAAATAGATGGAAAGACATTCCCTGATCATGGATGGGAAGGTTAAATGTAGTTAAGATGTCAATTCTACCCAAATTGATCTACAAATTCAATTCAATACCAGTCAAAATTCCAACAATATACCTTGAGGACTTGGGAAAGCTAGTTACAAAATTCATTTGGTTGGGAAAGAGACCTCAATTAGCTAAAAATATCCTAAATGAAGTGAGAGTATTAACACTTCCTGATTTCAAAGTTATTATAAAGCCACAGTGGTCAAAACAGTGTGATACTGATACAAAGATAAAATTATTGACCAATGGAATAAAATTGAGAGTGCAAAAATAGACCACGAAATTTATAGTGAACTGCTCTTTGATAAGGCCCCCCAATCCACAGAATTGGGACAAAATTATCTTTTCAATAAATGGGCATGGGAGAACTGGATATCTATAGCCACAAGAATGAAAGAGAACCCTTACCTTACACCCTATAGAAAAATTAACTCCAAGTGGATCAAAGACCTAAATGTAAATACCAGTGTCATAAAACTCCTAGGAAAAAATATAGACAAATATTTTCAAGACCTAGTAATAGGAGGTAGCTTCCTAAAACTTTTTATCCAAAGCCCAAGCAGTGAAAGAAAAACCAGATAATGGGAAGTCCTCAAAATCAAATACTTTTGTGCCTCGAAAACTTTGTCAAAAAGGTGAAAATGCAGCCAACTCAATGGAAGAAAATATTTGGAAATCATATATTGGATAAAGGTTTGATATCCTATGTACATAAAGAAATCTTACAGCTCAACAACGAAAGAGCAAACAATCAGTTTATAAAATGGGCTAAAGATATGAATAGACATTTTTCCAAAGAGCAAATACAGGTGGCTAAAAAGCACTTGAAGAGATGCTCATTTTCATTAACTATAAGGAAAATGCAGATCAAAACTACAATGAGATATCAGCTCACACCTATAAAAATTGCTACTATTAAACAAACAGGAAACTACAAATGTTGGAGAGGATGTGGAGAAATTGGGACACTTATGCACTGCTGGTGGGAATGTATAATGGTTTAGCTGCTATGAAAGACAGTCTAGCAGTTTTTTAGACAACTACAATATCGAGTTACCCTATGACCTGGCAATACCACTACTTGATATATACCCAGAAAGCAGGGAAACAAATAGACATTTGCACACTGATGTTCATGGAATTATTTACAATCACCAGAAGATGGAAACAATTTGAGTGCCCTTCAACAGATGAGTGGATAAACAAAATGTGATATATACCCACGATGGAATATTATGCAGCAGTAAGACGAAATGATGTCCTGAAACACATGACAAGATGGATGAACCTCTAGGACATAATGCTGAGTGAAATAAACCAGACACATAAGGAAAGATACTGTATGATTCCACTTTTATGACCATGGTAAAGAGGTAAACTAAAAAGCTACAAATACAGAATATGAGGGACCTAGAGATACACAGAAGCTAGAGACGGGTGAATGGTTCGTTAATGATGTTGAACTTAAATAGGCAATTCATTAGTGGGTCTGTAAGTAATATTGCCATGTTAAAGGTGAACATGACTGAAAGGAGTAGTATAGAACCATATATCCCACCGATTAACACTACAAATATAAATAAGTTCTTACATGAACTACTTCAAAGATATGAATCTTATACAAAATTTATAATATTGGGGTATAGGGGAGAAAATGCTATTGCATGCTGTTGGCTATGTTTAACAGGAAGACATCAGCAGTATCACAGTAATACTAGGGGTAAATGGTGGTGGTGGTGAGGGGAGGGACAAGAGTTAATGGGGGTTTGGATTTTCTATTTGATGAGGGTGTGTTTATCCATTATTTTTCTCTTGAGAGTAGTGAAAATTGTATAAAATTGAAAATGTTGATGGAGTGTTGACTTTGGACATTATACATAATAACCAATGAATGGAGGTGGCTTAAGGGAAACGCTGAGAAGTAGAATGTTAAACTGTGGTGTATACAAATGATGGAATATTGTGCTACTACAGAAAGGAATGAAGTCATGAGGCATGCAACATTGTGAATGAACCTGTAGGACATTATGTGTTGCAAAATAAGCCAAAAACAAAAGGGCGGATATTGTATGTTCTCATTTAGAAAATTATAAGAAAATTGGGGCCTAAATTGTAAGCTCTTGTAGCATTTGTCACATTTAGTCCAGAGTGGAATTGTTATTTCTAGATTTTGGGAGGCTGTGTTGTATGTGTAAAAGCTGTATTTCCCTGCAACTTTGGGTACCTGTGTGACACCTAAGACCCAAAGTAAGAGTTCTGAAATTCTGAAGGTCAGCATTACCTCATAAAACAATTGTTGAAAAAGAGATCAGGCTTCAATTAGAGATAAGAACAAACCTGGTCAGGTCAGGACATTATAAATGTAAATCAGAATATAGGGGTAAGGAAGACATGGTCTGCATTTTAGAACTTCCCCTACTCTATGAGACCAAAGGAAGAGTGGTTTGTTTTGTCTAGGACCTGAATTTTCTGTAGCATGTAATCTAACTTAACCTGTCTGGATAGATCATTTAAACAATACAAACATAGGGAGCCCCGAATGAGAATGAGGGTTTGTAATTCTGAATAGCTTAAAATAATGCCTGGATATATCCCAGAATATGTTGAGAAGATAATTAAAATGTATTGGCAAAGTCCCTGAAGGGGTGGGAGAAAAAATATCGAACTATTAAACTTTACCTCCAGGGAACCCAAATATTAGGGACTCCCTAGTCTATAGGCCAAGCCCTTGACTTTGAGGCTTGTTCTTCTAAAGCTTATGTATGTAGCGGGGAAGCTTAGTCTACCTATACTAATGCCTAAGAGTTACTTCCAGAGGACCTCTCTTGTTGCTCAGATGTGGCCTCTCCTTCTCTAAGCGCAATTCTACTAGTGAAATCATTACTGTCCCCCCTATGTGGGACATGACATCCAGGGATGAAAGTCTCCCTGGTAATGGGGAGCATGACTTCCAGGGATAAGCCTGGCTTTGGCCCTGTAGGATGCACAATGCCTTCTTGACCAAAAAGGGGAAAGAATTGTAACAAAACCATTGGCTGAGAGAGTTCAAATAGAGTCAAGAGGCTACTCTGGAGGTTACTTTTACACAGGCTTTAGTTAGACATTGCTGCTTATTTTGGTTGCCGAACCCCAACCAAAACCATTCCTGCCAATCCTAAAGAACAGCTGGGGCCTTATCTGAGATTCTAGAAAGATTCCATGCACTGTGATTACTTTCAAGAAACCTACAACATCTAGGTGGATGCCTAGTCCAGATAAGTCCTGAAACCCAGGGGAGGGCCAGCCTCTCCAGAACATCAACTAGTTCCGTCCCTGTATCCCATATTATCTACAGCCCCTTTCCAACCTGAACAAGTTAGATGGGCATAGCCCCAATACCCCGAAAGATTAGGAGAAGGACCAAAGGAGAAGGTGGAGTTATAAGAGAGAAGATAGGATTTAACAAATGAGTATGGTTATTGAATCATTATAATGATATTTTTTTTAGTCTCCAGGGTCTTGGAGCAGCTGGAAGGTAAAACCTAACATTGTGGAATTGTAGCCCATACCAGACTCTAAAATATGTTCTACAACTAATTTTTACAATGTACTTTGAAATGCACTGCTTTTTAAATATATTTTTACAGTACAGTAAAAAAAAAAAGAAAGCAGATTGGGTCTCATTCATCCACTATATACATCAAAATCAAGCTCTGAGTTATATGACTTCTCAGTGGCACTTAAACTACAGAAATGAGGCTAGAACCTAGATCCTCTGATTCCTAGATCATTGTACCTTTAGTCTATGACTAAAATAACTATTTATGTATGATTATGAAGCCATAGTAGGAGTATATGTTGCAGATTAAATATATTTAACTGCCTGTAAACCTCAGGAGGGCACAACGTTGTTTTATTAACTGCTCGATTGCAGCCCTACCAGCAATGCTTAATATAGAGTAAGTGCTTAATAAACAATTGTTAAATGAATGCGTTATAAAAAGAACTCATAGCTTTGAAACGATTTGCTATGCTGGCTTTAGAATGCAACAGGAAACTACTCTTTATTAAAGATGATTCACAACAATTGTGGTAGATTTAAACATCTTCCATTTATAATCTGTTTCCTGTTAGTAAATATCAGAATTTCTCTGCTGATTTGTTATGCTTAGACCAGCAAACCCAGGATTGTTTGGTTTTGCATCCTCTAAATAATCCTGTTGAAAGCATTGTTATTTGCATTCTTAGCACAGGGGATGTTTGGATGGCACTTTGGTACAATTTAAAAGTTAAAAAGTTTTAAAAGTAATTATTACTTTTATATTTCTTAAAGAATTTATTGAAAACTGGACTTAATGATCCTAGGATTTACCTACATCATTAGGTTATTCAGTTTACAAGCTTTAAGTCTTTATTGGGTGAAGAAGTACCAAAGAAGAAAAATGGAGGTATAATGCATAGATGAATATTCAGTCAGATACATAAAATGATTTAATTATCATATTAATGAAGCCCAATAGAGAATTCCATTTTGTGAAGAATGAAGGGTGGTATTCCATTGAAGTCCAGCATAAGCTATTTTATACAAATTTGGTTTGAGAACTGAGCCAAGTTGCATGCCTCTTGAAAGAAAGATTCTATTGAATTTATTTATTGAGAGTCTACCCTGTTTCTAGACACCAAAGAGAATATATGCAGAGATGGAAGACTACTCCACTCACAAGGACCTCATGAGTCCAATAGAGCACAGAAGACAAATACACAAATGCCTTCAACACAGTACATGGGAGAATAAGTGGTTCTGCTTTTGTGCCATTACTGTCGGGGAAGGAAATCACATATATTTTGGTGATGAGATAGAGTTTTACGGATGTGGTGGTGTTTGAGCTAGTTCCATGGAGTCCCTGCAGGATGGGTGGGACATTTGACAGGCAAGATAGAATTCTGTGTTTTGTGTAGAGCCCTTCACAAGATGTGATCCTGCAAAAAGGGCTCTTCCATCTGCATCTCATACTTCTTACGAATTTGCAAGATTCCATTTTTGGTACTTTTGAGATTTGTGTTGGCACAGAATAAACTTAATTCAAAACTAAGCAGTCTATTCATTTGATAGCTTTGGAAAATGAATTGACTTTGGAAGAGTTTGGAATTTATACCTAAATAAAGTATTTGTATTTCTGCATATTACAGCTGTGGTTAACAGAGCTGAGAGTAAATCTCTTGCCCATTGCACAGTCATATTAGGATTTACCTTAATTTGCAGAGCTTGAATTTAATAACATGATCAAATCTAGTATGTTTTAAGTCCCTTGGATATGGACTACTATTAAGGAAAAACATGTTATGACAAACTCCAGTTTATCCCAAATGGTTAGGAAGTGGAAAGTTATGACTAATCTAACATTTTGGGAAGCTAAGAAATTCCAGAAGTATTTTAAGTGGGTTATTTGATTTCATAAATTAGAATAAAACAAAATGTTTAGCGATTAAAATATTCTGAACATAATTTGAATTGAAATGCATATTTAAGTATTCAAAATGTCCCATCAGGTTCTGACAGTGTTCTAATTTGCTAGTAGAAGTATCTGTTTTTCCTTATTTTCTAGAAAGTAAATAATAACCATTTGGTCTCTCTGTTTGTTTCAATTCTGAATTAATGAAACCTGAATTTCCCAAACATAAAATCATAACTTCTGTTATTAGATTACCATACAAATCCATGGAGTGAATAAAATTGGAATCATACTTGTAAAGCCTTGATTTATCAGGCACATAAGGATTTGTTGTGATAGGTTATGCCTTTTAATTTAAATTAATGGGACCAAAATCAGGAAGCCACAGATATCTGCAGTGTTTTGTAAAATTAAATATTTGAGGGAAAAAGATCTAAATTCCTAATTTCTGCTTCATAGGCTCAAGTACTCTGATGTGTAATAAACATTCCAGACAGCATAAATACTCTTACTCTAAGGCAAAGACCATTTTAATTTAGTGGGACCATTTTCATATATGAATGCCAGCATTCCGAAGAACATTTGTATTAATGCTAAATACAATATTATATCACTGGTCCCTATTAGAAGAATACTCGTAATTCTTACATACTTAAATATCTCCCCAATCCCCAAGGAAATTTAAAGTATTACATTCCAGTATTATTAAAATTTCTTTATCTTCACAATTAAAAATTAAGGCTATTCACTCCCACTTGTCTCTTCATTGAAGATGTCATAACCCATCTATTAACCTATAACATTTTCTGCTGTGTTTACCAACAGTGTGAATAGATCATTTTAAAAGGTCAAACTTCATTTCTTGTTATCAGAAACCTAAAGATGACCTGATTGTTATCATATTTCATCATTTGGCACTTAATTTCTTCAGGAATATTTCTTTATCAAAGTTAAAAGCCCTTTGCTCTCTCGTGTAACTAACTATATGAGTTATAAAAAAATGCCTTTTGATTTTTTTATTATACAACTTGGTGAATTATTTCCATATGTTTTATTTATGTTTATTTTTCAAAATAATAGTGTATTAAGAAGATATGTCCTATTGTTTTGATCTCACATAGAACCTAGAGAATGAAGAGCTACAGAGATTGTTGTTGAAATTTTGGGAGATACATTTCCCCCTCAAGAAAATTATTTTGTAACAATATTCCAGTCCTAATAATTTCATAATTTGCTAAAAAGACCTTACTATTTATTCTTATATGGTCTCTGTTTAAAATATTATTGAGATAGTATTAAATAATATATTGATCAATATGTAATTTTCACAACAAAAAAGTTTTCATCTATAAATCCATTGACCCATATATTGGCTTGTTATTGAGTGTGTAAAATTAATTATTTGCCAGACTTTATCTGTTATAATTCCTAATTAGGCTATTTTATCATATGAAATAAATAAACACCCTTTAGATAACAGTAATGTTTAATCATTTTAGCTGTGCTCAAGCAGGTCTAATGAAATCTTTAAATGACCTCTAAAAATGTTCCATCCTTTAGGCTAAATGATGTTTTGAATCCAAGAGACTTAAATAAATGCTGAGATGAGGAGCAATCTTGCTTTAAGGTTGAGCCAAAAATCATTCATATGCAGTAGAAAAACTTGACTTAATGTTCTTTCTGTGCACCGTCAGTCATGAGCCATTTATTCAAAGAGATTTGAACTATTTGATGCTTCTTTTTTGCATAATTCTAAATTCATGTCATTCCTCCAAAATCCTGAACCTTTGCATTGTTGCTGCCTATTAACTAAAATATTTTTTTTCTTGTTCAATTCCTATGAGGCATGTCTGTGAGGTTAAAAATATTCTTGAAACCAAAAGACAATTCTCTAATTTATCATTTTATGGGGAAGTTATGTTACCCAAACTTGGCATCTGTCGAGTAATCTATCTATTGAAATTCCGCTAGAGAGTCTACTGTAATTATTTGGGATTCTTACAGAGTGGTTTGATGCAGATAAAGGTGATTTTCCACACATCTTCTTACCGAATGGAGTGTAATCTAATGGGCAGTGGTATGTGAAATAGGCATAAGTATTATTTTCTTCCCTACTCTCTGGCTCCTCCATTGCACCCCCTTTTCCTCTTAAGTTAAATACATTGCACTTCTATTTGCTCTTCAATATACATGATTCACATCTATTTTTGCAAGGATTCTTTTCAAATGAGTTTAAAGTACAGATGTTTTTGGATAGAATTCCCTTCTTTTTCCTTTCCACATATTTAGGAGAGGATATACATCACTACTATCCTTGTTGAATTTTGCATCTCCCTTTGATTTGGGCTGCTGCACTGTAATGCATGATAATGTGGCAACTGCAGTCAAGCAAGACATTTCTTTAGTTTCCTACTATGCAGTATCGTTATCACAGCTGTGCTGCTGGGTTTGAAGAACTTCAGCTCTTCTTAATTTCCCCTAGAATCCTGAGGCAAAAACTGAATCCAACCAACTCTGTCCACCTCTTCTTCTCTGCTAGCTTTGATTCAGAGACCAAGTTTAAATAAGTTACAGTCTTCTAAATAAACTCTGAAATGTGAAAACCAACACACAAATATGGTATATTTTTAACGTAGACACTTTCATTGTAATTGTTTTCTGCTGTAGGATCCAAGTGAAAATACCTGCCTTATTTTAAATTACATGTGCAGCTGTCTGTCTTACCTTCTTCTAGAATATGATGCCTGACAAAATTTGGCAAACCTCTGCAACCAAAATTGTGTTCTGAATACAGAAGTGGCTTGGTTGAGTAGGAAGATCACAGGACTAGGAATGTGAACAGTTAGACATTGTAATGTTGTCTATTGCTGTATGACAAATTACTCCAAATTTAGCAAATTAAAACAGCATGCTCTTATGATTTCATTTTTTCTGGGGGTCAGGAATCTGGGAGTGGTTTAGCTGGGTGGTTGTGGCTTAGGTTTCATGAAGTTGCAGTCATGGTATTAGGCAGAGTTGCAGTCATCTGAAGGCTTGCATGAGGCTCGAGGATATACTTTCGAGACGGATTACTCATGTCTGTTGACAATACTTGCTGGCTGTTGTCACTTTGGCTTTTGCTCCGTAGAGTTGCTCTTCATGACAGCTGGCTACCCCCTAAGTGAATGATGAGAGAGATAGAGATAAATATAGAGGGAGATTGAGAGAAGGAGAGACCTAGATGGAAGCGAGCTATGCCTTTTATAACCAAGTCTTGGAAGTGATATACCATCATTCCTGCTGAGTGCTGTTGCAGCAACCCTGATACAATAAAGGAGGGAAGTGGCACCCGAAGTGTGTGAGCACCAGGACGTGGGGATCATTGAAGCCCACCTGGGAGGCTGGCTACCAAGCACATCTATTTTCTGCCAAGTTACTAGATAACCTTACCAATTTGCCGGCTCCCTGCGCCTCAGTTTCCTTATCAGTAGTTGGGAAAGGATGACACTTCTTCTATTGACCACTTGGAATATGAAGGTCTCTGAGCTAATGGATGTGAAGGCATTTTGTAAATATGAAACATGTGAGTATGATTAATGAACTGATCTGCTTTCTGGAACAATGAAAGAAAAGGAAAAATAAAGCTAGAGGGAAAGAGGAATGAAGAAAAAAAATAGAGGGTGAGAAAGGACACCTCTCTTTTCTTAGCAGGGACCAATGATCTTTACCTACTTCTACTCTTCCTTTTAATCAATAGATAACTTTAACTGTACACAAAATGGTTTCTTATGTCCTCAAAATAAATGATCCCTTCTCTTTTAGGATTAAGCAGAGAATCTTATTAGGATCTCCTCAGATAGGACAGATTTGATTAAAATCAGATAAATTTAAATCAGTAGTCAAAAAAGCTAGATTTAAATCATTAGTGCTAATACTTCCTTATTGCCTTCATCAAAAACTGAACTGAATGCTCACCTCCATTATAAATGTTTCTGCCGTCCATTTGGAAAAGACAGCTAAGATAATCATTAGCATTTCCATAAGCCACTGACCTTGGCTCAGTATAAACTAGAATCTAGAAGATGACTGCATTTATTATCATTTTCAGTGCATAAGTTCTGGAACTCATTTCTCCTATGGATGACTTTCAATTTCATTTTGGCATCAAATTTGTAGTGACTTCTTACCTTCAGAATCAAACTAACAAACCCTGATCCTTCAGTATGATAGGTGCCTGAAGATGATTCACCAACTGGAGCTGTAAATCATTCAAATGTATGTGTTCAAAACCAAATTATTATCTTCTCAATGTACCCACTTTGTATACATGCTATTTTGAGACCAATACTTGGATGAGGTGGTCATTGTGACATTGCCTAAAAACAGTCTGTTTCACCTCCTTTCCCTTAAGGAATATCTACAACGGATGAATTTTTACATTTTCTGACCTTACCCATGTCTTGTTTTCTTACTCAGTCCCTGACCTTCATGCTGTTTCGTAGCTGAGTGTGGGGGAGAATGAGGGTAAGGAATGGGGTGACGATCTGGCTGTTGAAGACATTCCCTGGTTTTAAAATGTGGTTTTGCACTTTGAGTTGACCATTTTGGAATGTCCTCTAAGTCAAAAGAGCAGAGTTTCCAGTTTTCCATCCATTAAAAACAGGTTATACCCTCGCCAATCACCTGGCTAGCCAGTCAGTATCCTCTTTCTTTCCTCCCTTTGCCTTGCTCCCCAACTCTGGACTGCAACTCCTAATAATCAAACTCTGCAGTGTTTTTAAATCAGCCCCCTCTCCACATCCCATTATTTGTCATTCTCTCTCAACTGTTTCCCATTTTAATATTTTTGTAACTTGTCTCCCTGAGGCTTCCACTTTCTTCTCCCTTTAGTTCATTCTCCTCTTGGCTGCCAGTCACCTTAAAAATACACACACTGTATTCTTATTATTCACTGGCTTAAACTGTGATGTTAGCTTTTTGTTGCTATGATGTAATTATTCTATATCTGGGCTGTTCAATATAGTAGCCACCAACCACAGGTGCCCCTCAACACTTGAATTGTGGCTAGTGAGAGTGAGGAATTACATTTTAAATTTGTTTTTAAATTGTTTTAAATTGAATTTAAATAGCCGTATGTTGCTAGTGTTTACCATGGGGACAGTACAGGTCTCCAGGATATTGTTTCTCATTTCCTGCACACTATGCACACATACAATTTTTTTTTTTTGCCTTGATCCACGTCACAAAATAAGTTTTGTATTGTGACTAAGACATTCTTAAATAGTTACATATATCCAGCAAATATTTATTGAGCACCTACTATATAGGAAGTATTGTAGATACAACCATGAATTAAAAAGACAATATTCCCTGCCCTTCTGAGCCCACCGTTTTATTGGTTGAGAAAGACAATGTACAAAAAATAATAAACATACATGAAATAGTAGATAGTTAGCATATTAGAAGTTATTAAGTACTATGGAAAAAGGAAAACAGCAGAGCACAATAGTGAGAACCAAAAATGCTTGTGAGTAGGGGCGCAGGCTGTTGTAGTAAAGGGGTGGTCAGAGTAGGCTTCATGGAGAAGGAAGCCTTTGGGCAGAGACTTGAAGGAAGTGGAATTAGCTAGGGGGTGTGTTGAGGGGAAGTGTTAGCTGCAGGCAGAGGAAGGGGCCAGAACAGATGCCCCAGTCAGGAATGATTCTTGATTTTGCAGGGCTAAGCCAGGAGGGAAGTGTAGGTAGAGTAGATGGGGGTGGGGGGAGTGCAGAGGTGGGAGTAGAAGTCAGAGAAGTAGCAGGGGAGTAGACATAGGGGCTTTGCAGACCATTGTGAAAACTTTGACTTTTTTTCTTAGTAAAAAGGGGAGCCATTGTGGGTTTTTTTTGTAGAATAGTGATATGAACTGACTGACTTCAGTTTTAAAAGGTTCACTCTAACCACTATGTTGATAATAGAAGAAGGGGTGGGAGGTACCTATAAAATCAGGGAGACCAGTTTGGTCTATTGTCTGTTTGTCTAAAAGGCAATTCATGATGGTATCTTGGAGCAGGGTAGTAGCAGCAGAAATAGTGAGTATATTTGAAGCAGGTTCGAACACTCATACAAGTACCGTTATGTACACTCCAGACATTCTTGTGCCTGTCTTATTCATCATAACCCTTTCCTTTCCTACAGAGGTAGCCAATAGCTTTGTTTTTATGGTAATCTCATTCTTGCTTTTCTTCATAGTTTCATGGTCTATATATGCATTCGTAGTCGTTACAATTTTCCTCTTTTTGAGCTTTATATAAATGCGATCATATATGAATTCTTCTTGTGACTATTTTTGCCTAATGTTATGTTTGAAAGATTTTCAGTGTCTGTGTATTTATCTGCCATTTCTTTATTCCTATGGGTGCGTATTACTCCATTGTCTGTGGATGTCCCACAATTTAGCCAGTCTACTATGTTTTTGATAATTTTTATTTTATTTTATTTTTTTAAATACCAAAAAACATCAAACAAATGCGAACATTCCTATTTGGATCATTCTGGTCTACGTATATAAGCAGTAATTCACAATATCATATAATTGCATATTCATCATCGTGATCATTTCTTGGAACATTTGCATCTATTCAGAAAAAGAAATAAAACGAAAACAGAGACACAAATTATACATACGATACCCCTTACCCCTCCGTTTCATTGATCACTAGCATTTCAAACTAAATTTATTTTAACATTCGCTCCCCCTATTATTTATTTTTATTCCATATGTTCTACTCGTCTGTTGACAAGGTAGATAAAAGGAGCATCAGGCACAAAGTTTTCACAATCACACAGTCACACTGCAAAAGCTATATCATTATACAATCATCTTCAAGAAACATGGCTACTGGAACACAGCTCTACATTTTCATAGCCAGTCTGCTATTGATGGGTGCTCTTGTTGTGTTCAGTTTTGGATATTATGAACAATATTACTCTGAGAATTCTCGTACATTTATTATGGTGTGCATACACCCAGGAATTAAGTTCAGGATCATACGATATGTATAAGCTTAACCTCACTTGACAATGTCATAGTTTTCCAAGATGGTTTTACCAGTTAATATTTATGAGAATATTTCCTGCTCTACATCCTTGCCAATACTTGGTATTGTCAAACTTTAAAATTATTGTAGATCTGACTGACGTGTGGTAGCAACTCAAGGTTTTAATTTGCATTTCTCTGATGGTTGAAGTAGTTGAGTACCTTTCCATATGTTTATTGGCCATTTGGATTTCTTATTTTGTAAAGTGCCTATTTAAGCATTTTGTCCAGTTGGCTGTCATAATTTTATCTTAATTTATATGACTTCTTTATATTTTCTGGATATTGGTCCTTTATACGTAGCTAACTTTTCACATAGTCTGTGGTCTTTTATTTCACTCTTTTTTATATTTCTTTGGATGAAGGATATTTTAAAATTTTAATTTAATAAAATTTACCAGTCTTTTCCTTTATAGTCTTTTGCATATTAAGAAATCTTTTTCTACATGCAGATTGCAAATATATTTTATTGTCCCTTTTAATAGCAGTATAGTGTTGACTTTCACATTTAGGTCTTCAGTCCACCCAAAATTGATTTTTGTATGTGGTATGAGTTATGAGTTTATTTCCTTTATATATATATATATATATATATATATATATATATATGTCGAGAGAGAGACTGCCAATTCTGTTCCATTCTATTCTATTTTATAAAAAAATGTTTTTGATTCCTACCCCTTAAATTGATTTCATGACCCTCTAATGCAAACTATTTCCAGTTATAAAAACAGCTCTTGAGTTATTAAACTATCTCTTAAATGCCCATTGGAATTAGTTGCAAGTTAGAAAATCTCAAAAGGATCATCTATCAAAAACAAATCCAAAAGAAGATAGGACTGCTTACATAGTTCAGAAAACTGTAGGGCCAGGGGTATAACCTTAAGAATAGAGTAAAATTCTACTTCTGCCAGTACATCCAAATCACATATATTTCTCTACAGAGTGGGTTAATGGGAATTATGGGTACTAACAACTCCTGAGTTTTATATGTCACATATTCAGCTGTTGTAGGGAGTCTCTTTCTATATATGTCTGAAACATTCATGGCAGATTTGGTACCAATCTCAGTTAACTGTGGCAGCTTTTTTTTTTTGGTCAAAATGCAGTTTTAGTGAGATATCATCACACATCATACAAACCATCCAAAGTATACAATCACTGGCTTACAGTGTCATCACATATTTCTGCATACATCCCTAAGATCAAATTTAGAACATTTCATCAGTCCAGAAAAGAAATAAACAGAAAGAAAGAAACCCAAGTCCTCCTGTACCCCTTACTACCCACCCAATTATTGACCCATATTTTTGGTATGATATATTTGTTACTGCTGATGAAAGGCTATTAAAATACACTGTCAACTATAGTCTGTAGTTTGCAATAGATACATTTTTCCCCATATACCCCTCTGTTATTAACTCCTTGTAATGATGTCATGTATTTGCTCTAATTCATGGAAGAATTTTTTTATGTTTGTACAATTAATCACGGACATTGTCCACCACATGATTCACTGTGTTGTATGTTCCCATGTTTTAACCTCCACCTTTCTTTCTGGTGACGTACATGACTCTAAACTATCCCTTTCCACTACCCTCCCCCACCTTCAGCACCATCAATTATTCTCACAATAATGCACTACCTTCACCTCTGTCCATTTCCAAATGTTAAGTTCAACCTTGTTAAACATTCTGCACATGTTAAGCAATTGCTTCCCACTTTTTAGCCTCATTCTATATCCTGGTAACCTGTATTCTATATTTTATGTCTATGATTTTACGTTTTATAGTTAGTTCATGTCGGTGAGTGGCAACTTTTGCTGCCACATGTGACTGTTGAAAAGAGAGCAGTTTCTGATAGCCTCTCTCCGAGATGTTCTTTCTACCATGCACTAAAGTGGCGTTTTGGTGAACCTTTCTTAGTCATTCTTTAGGCAAACCATTGTCCTCCACCCTTGCAGATGCCTCTTAGGAGGTGCTTATGGAAATTAAAGTGACTCCGTTCTATGCCTGTTTTGACTGTGAGCTCTGATACGTATTGTGGTCGGCTAAGTGGCTCCCAAAGATATCCAGGCCTGAAACCAGAAAGCCTGTGTTTCCTTATATGGAAACGTGACTTTGTCAACATGATTAAGTTAAGAATATTGAGATGAGAACATTAGCCTGGATTATCCAAATGGGCTGTAAATTTAATCCTAGGTAATCCATTAAAAGGAGGCATATGGAGAGATCTGACTACAGACTGAAGTAGAAGAGGGCTATGGGCCTGCAACAAGTGAGGCAAACAGACAGTGCCACACCACTAGCTTTGAGGATAGAGGAAGGGGCCATGAGCTAAGGAATGTAGTGCTAGACCCCTGGAAAGGCAAGCAAATGGAGTCTCCCCTTGAGACACCCAAGGGAGCATGACCCTGCGAACTCCATGATTTTAGGCCTGTGAAGATTCATTCTGGGCTTCTGGTCCCCAAACCTGTAAAAGAAAACATTTCTATTATTTCAAGCCACTAAATTTGTGGTAATTTTTTTTTTTTTACAGCAAACATAGGGAAACCAATAAATAAATATAGCTAGATAAAGTTACTTTTATGAATAAAATATGGCATTGATAAGGCCCGATAAATATTAAATTAGTAGTATAAAATATCAGAATATTTGATGTATCTCACCTGTACTGAATTAGGATTCCCATGAACTTCCAAAGTTGTCCTGCCCATACAGTCAATATTGAGAAAATAATTGATCAACAAATACTGCTCTTTAAAGGCAAGTTTAATATGCTAAAGAAGAAAGATTAATTCATGCCAGTTTTCCTGATTTTTTAAATTTGATTTTGCATTTGAAAGTGATTATAACTAATTTGAATGATAAGAAATGTCATCATAGTAGGTGGTTCTGACTTTCCTCCATTATAATATCTTCTTTGTTCATTCTAAGTAGAATGTTCTTAGGCTACGTTCAAGAATAATAGATGATGTGTGCCAAAAGGTATTTGACTAATTTCCATCATAACCATGGCTACTCATAAACCATTTTTTGCTTGCTAATTCGATTGTCCTAAATGAATTTTGAATGCAGAATAACAGATGTGATCAAGCACAGAATGTTTTCAATATGTCCTGTTATTAAGAAAAAATATTCTGTCTCATTTTGGCATAATGAGGTATTTTCGTTATAGACAATAACTGAACTGGATCCATTTGCTTCCCAAAGTTGTCAAAGAGCAGCTTTTAAATGGGAATGACATTTGTTGATAGGGGCTAAAGAAATAAAAATCGAAAAGACTATATAGCTGGGAGAGAAATACTTCATTTCTATAGTATGAATTTATATTCAAGAAGCCATTTGGTTGGTAGATGATTGGACATGGGGCAACTTCTGCTAGGTAGCTTGGGGAACTCATGCCATAAAGAGGAAGGGTCATTAGAAATACTTCCATAGGCTGAGGGAAACACACATTTCTATTCTCATGAGTGCCTAGTAGGAAGAATTCAATTTTTCCATGCGATCTTACCATGTCTGCTTATCAAAGTTCCCTAGATGGGTCTCTTCTTTTGGCCTTTCCTCCATCAGTTTTATTCAGTCATTAAATAAGAATGGAATCAGAATTCCCAGTGGGTTTATTGTACTCCACCAAAACCAAACCTATTTCCAGTTTACTTATGTGGGTTACCAATTTTTACCTCTGAAGTGGACATAAAATTTAGCACCATCAAATTATCTTTTAGGCAGGGGTTATGAACTATATTTGAGTTACCCCTACTGTTATAATAACTTCCATGGCAAGCTGTCTGTCAATGTAAACCTCTCTATTATTGAGATTTTTTTTGGAAGTCCTTTTGCCTCTTCCCTCTTTCCCTTCCATTTTCTTCCCTCCTGTCCCCTCTCCTCACTGTTCCACTCCTCTCTTCTTTATCTACCCCACTCTTCTCTTTTCTGCTCCTTTCCTCTACCATCTTCAGCCTTAGGTGCTTTCACATCTTTCCATGAGGATTGAGGCATTTCCACAAAAATCTAAGTTTTATTTGACATCTTTGCACCAACGGGTATCACCATGTACACAGCTGTTCGAGACACTAAACTACTAGAAAAATGCATGAATTACACACATCATACATGAAATGTGAGGGTGAAATGTTTTAAGATGAAAGGAAGAGCAAGTCATTGACACCTATAATAGATAAAGAAAAGCAGAATTTTAGGGGCTTAGTACCCATGTGTAAAATGGAGAAGCAATATTAATTTGACTTCATTTCAGTACTTTTCAAACAAAGACACTTGAAGTTGATGATACTAGAAGTGGAGTGATCTTAAAAGCAATTTTGAACTGTCACAACAAACCTGACTAAATAGCCTGAATATCTTCCCAAGGTAACTATGGATAAGGGCACAGCAGCTGTAAGGATTAGCAAATTTTGAACTATTTAAAATTCAGTTAAATGGTTTTTTTCCACCATTCCTTATATCCCCTCAGCAGAAACCTTGGTTTCACAACTGAAGTAGTCATTTTGTCAGGTGATGATAGTTAAGAAAATGGGTTAAGGGATCATTTTCTTGTTGTTATTGACAGTACATGCATGTCTGGGCTTTCAGATACAGAACTCACACTTTCCCTATGTCCATCTGGGTTTCTGTGTCAGCTCTGAAACTTTTTCCAAAAATGGTTCCCTGTCAAGGGGCTCCAATAAATGACCCACCTTGAATGAGTAGAGATGCATCTCCATAGAAACCACCTAATAAAAAATCCCACTCCAATTGGGTGGGTCACATCTCCATGGAAACAGCTTAATCAAAAAGATTCCATCCATCAATATTGAATCAGGATTAAAGAATACGGCTTTTCTGGAATACACAACAGTTTCGTACTGGCACTTCATCTCATTTTCAACACCTTGCAATGTTGACATAGATTTGTTCTCTCTCATGCAAAAACTTTCTTATATTTGCACATTTAACCACCATCATTATCCAGTCTAGGCATTCCTAAGTTACACTGTCTGTCTTTATCCTCTGTCTTTCCTTCTGGTGTCATACATGCCCCCAGCCCTTCTCACCTCAACCATACTCACATTCAGCTTCATTTAGTGTACATATGATATTGCACTACCATCAGGTAGTATTGTGCGATCCATTTCTGAATCTTTACAATCAGTCCTGTTACACAGTCTATATTCTTTTAGCACCAAAATGCCCAATCTCTGGCCTTTTTCTATCTTCTGATAACCTGTGCTCTTAACTTTAACTCTCAAATTTCCCTCATTAATGTTAGTTCATATCAGCGAGACGATACAATATTTGTTCTTTTGTTTCTGGTTAATGTCACTCAGCATAATGCTGGTGACCCCTGTGTTTATTCTAGTTTCTCCCTATGGAAATGAACATTTATCCTATATCTGTTCCTCCTTTGTACTGGCAGCAGATAACTTATTCTCAGTTTTACAGATCAAGAGCCACAGCAAATTTTGCTTTAGGACAGACAATGCCTGTAACTGACCTTGATCAGATTTTGTACTGCTTTTAATTTTGTATTGTATTATATTGTTACTGAAATGGTTTAAGGCTTTGTGATTGTATAATGGAATAAATGTATTTTGTATGTGGAAAGAAAATGTCTTTTTGGGTCTAGATGGTAGAATATGCTGGTTTGAAACTGTTGTATACACCAGAAAAGCCATGTTCTTTAAAACCGATTCAATATTGTTGGGTGGCACCTTTTTGATTAAGTTATTTCCATGGAGATGTGGCACACCCATTTGTGGATGGAGTCTTTTTATTAGGTGGTCTCCATGGGGTTGTGTCTCTGCCCATTCAAGGTGGATCACTCACTGAAGTCCTTTAAAAGGGAACCATTTTTGGAAAAAGCCTCAGAGCTGACCCAGAGAGAAACCCTTTGAAATGCAGAAAACACCCCCAGGGAAGCCATTTTGAAAGGAGACATTGTAAGAGAAAGCTAGCAGATGTTGCCAAATGCCTTCCCAAATCTTCCTTTCTTGAGTCAAAATATCTTTCTCTGGATGCCTTATATGGGACCTTTTTACAGCCTTAAAACTGTAGGATAGTAATATAATAAATTCCCTTTATAAAAGCTATTCTGTCTCTGGTACATTGCATTCTGGCAGCTTTATCAAACCAGAACAGAGGGTATACAGGAAAAAAACAATCAATGCAAGCTAGGGTTTTCTTTCTATTTATTTTTTCTGGAGTGATGCAAATGTTCTAAAAATGAACATAGTGATGAGTATGTAACTATGTGATGATTTTGTGAGTCATTGGTTGTATACGTTGATGGACGTAGGTTTACTTTATGCCCAGCATATCCTTGTTTAATCCTGGCTTTGACTGGAGGAGTCGTTGCTGGTAGCCAGAACCCAAATTCCATCTGATGATTTGAGTAAACTAAAATGGAGATAGAGGGGTGGCAGAAAGCAATGATAAAGTGATTCAATTAGTTCCTTTTACTCCAAGTGTGAATACAAAGTGTAGAGCATTGCAAGACAGGATTCTTTTTGTGGTTTGGACAGAGCCATGATACATGAATTTATTGAAAAGGTTCTTGTGTGTAATATAAGTTAGCAATCATAGCCTGATTAAAACCTATATGTATTTTCATTTGTACTAATCAAAGTTATAATTATAGTCAGCTCTCAAAATCTTTTATCTTCGTAGCTATGTTAGATTTGAATAGGGCAGAGTTTCTTTCATTGATTAGCCTTTTTTCTAGTTATTCATCATCATCTCCCCACTTCAGTCTCTTTCTTTTAAATATGTACCTCCCCAGATTTCTTTTCTTGTATATTTATGTGTCTGTATCCTAACCCTTATTTTTGGTGGGTTGTGGGAGGCCTAGTGGTTTCTATTGAACAACTTCATAAGGAGCCCAGCTGTTAGCTGTCAAGGGTTTCTCTTTTATTAGTCTCAAAAGGCAGGACTGGCAGGGTGCAGCATGTTGGTACAAGATCCCAGCTGTTGTAATGTTGCTCCCGGAGCCCCTGATCATTTGAAACTTGAAGAAAAATTTGACCTTATCATGGCAGTTGTTTCTGCGTTGTTCATTTGTTTGTTTTTGAGGGGCTGGTGGTGCAAGCTAAAGAGCTATGGATGTTAACGGTTGAACATATAGCCAGTATGGAGAAAAATATAAGTAGGTTCTGCTTTCCAAACTTTTAAGTAGCAGACATTTTTGGTGTGGAGAGTTTAAATGTTCACTGGTGTGGTTGTCAATATGTTTATTATAGCATAGCTTTATTTGCTAATTGGGCTAAGCCGCCTTGGCAAAATTTATTCACATTTTTAAGTCAGGAGATAAGAAAGCTATTTCCGAGAGGCACACTCTGAAAAGTTTCACAGAATTGAAAGGTTTCAATGCTCTTTAATTAAAAGAAAAAATGCAATAAAACAGAATTGTGCTTAAAATGGACTGTGTTTCTTTATGCAGTCTTGTCTTTCAAGTTCTTTCAGTGTGATTTCTTCATGCCAATGTTATAGGGGCTAGTTTATTAAGCTGACCAAATGATGGAATTCTGGATTCAGATACCCTAAGAAATGTAAGTATCTGCTTTTGCTTCATTGTGAAAGATTGACAGACAAGAACACACGTAACAGCATACATTTATATTTAAGAAAAGTAACTTATCTAAAATGGGAACCTTGAGAGAAATGCTTGGTTGGAACTGAGTCATTACCCAGTTAAAAATAACCTTTCCAGGTCATGTCGTTTTGTTTGCCGCAGTGAAATAAGTTTATTTCAGCAGAATGAAGCCATTATTAGCTTGGCAGAGTCCACTTGTCAGAATTTTATGGAGCAGAACACCGTTTGGCTGGGAAATTCAATAAATACTGTAATGTGAGAGGAGTTAAACTCCAAGGGCTGAAGGGGCAAAGAGTGGGGGATTTGTTGCTAATTCATTGTTTTACAGCTCCAGTAAGAAAGCAGTAAGATATATGAAGAATTATTAGAGGTCAAACACTCAAACCAAGGCAGCAGAACTTGTGACTAAAATAAAAACTCTGGGGTATATGAAGACGTAGATCACTGATGGGTTAACATAAACATCAAACTGTCTTGAGTCTCCAGTTTTTTATTTTTCCTTTTTTGGAGGGTAGTTTATCTTCTTTACCTGCGCTCCTGCACTGTCTGGGAATTTCTAGAGGAATAAAGTACAATTGAAAAGCCAATGACAATATAATCTAGTCATCAGACCCGTACAGCAGTATTAAAATGGAACTGAGCCATTTGTCACCTTAACATTGTAAGAAAGAAAGAGTGGTCACACTCAAGTGACAGTGAGCGTCACCTTGAGGCAGCCTGTTGGAGTGACTGGTTTTGTGAGACTGAACCCTTGCCTCTGCCACTGTCTCGCTTGGGCAAGTTCTTAACTTCGGCAAGCCTCAGTTCCCTTGTATATTATAGTAAGTGGGTCTCCATAGTAGTTCTTGCCTCCCAGAGTTGCTGAGAGACTAAATGAAAGAGTACACTTAAAACTCTTAGCCCAAGGTTCAGTCAGTCGTAGGAATGTACATTGCTCAGTTGACTCTTAGTATTGAATCCCTACCAAGTAGCCTTAAAATGTCCAGAAAATAACTCATGCCAGGAAAAGTCTTTAACTTTGTGGGAAACAAATAGCTGAATGAACATTATGCTCAATTTATGTCATTCTACTTTCATTTTTGAGTGTCAGTGTAAAAATAAAAAGTACTTTATTATGCAATTACTATAATTTATTAGGTTCTTAATTGTGTTTAATTTAAAAAATTTATTCCTTTATGAATATTTTCATTCATTTTTATGATTCTTTTATTTTTTGTTTTTGTTGTTATTATTATTTTCTGGCCCTGGAATATTCTGGTCTTATTGATATGTTGTGATTTCCTTGATTTTGGCATGAGTTGTTGAAGAAAAATTGAGGATAAGACTTTTAGGGATGGGTAAGATTCAGTTGGATGGAAAATAATGTTGGATTAGAGAAGAAACTTATTTTGAAGTGATATGTCACTGTTTACCTATTTGGAGATTGACCGCCTCGGCTGTTGAATTTGGTATGAAGGAGAAATATAAAGTATTTTTATTTTCATAAATCATCATCTCAGCACTGAGGTAGATTGAGCGTTCCCTTCATATCTATTCTTGAACAGTTTGTATTGAGTACAATGTAGCCATATTATTAAAAGAAACTGAGAATGCTGGTTGCAAACACCATACTTTAAAATGAGCTGGAAAGTCTCATGGACTGACAGTTAACCTACCTCACTTGCTGGGTGTGTTGGGCATATGCAGTAAGGAGAAGGAAGTTTCAAGTTGTCAGAAATGATTGGGATGTTAAAGACAGTGCACGCACCAAACCTCTTTTGGAAAAAGGTATTTGGTATAATGTGCAAGAGTAGTTTGCATCATTTGCTCAACACCCTGACCTTCTCATCCCCTGCACAGTCTGATTAGGATTCAGAGTGCTCTGGAATTCATTTAATTAAAGCACTGCCCCAGAGTTCATTATTACAAAATATTAGCATAGTGCTCTTTGTGACCTTTAAAGTATAGAGTTTGGTAGCAAAATACAGAAGTTGACTGTTCTTTCATTTTAGAGCTTTGCATAATACATTTTTCCTGTTTTCCTACACTAATTAGTGATACTTTCACTTTAAAAATCTGCCTTCCATTTATGGTAAATATTTTGACATGTCTTTTCCTTAGCTAGGTTGCAGAACTCCTGACATTGTCTATCTTCTCTCACTTAATACTTTTATCTCCTAAGGGTATTTTCCTTGCAACTGAAAAAAATTAACTCATACAGATTAAAACAGACACCACACCATGGGCTTCAGAGACAGCCTCTAAGACTTCTAGAGGAATGGCCAAGTCAATTAAAAAAGCAGGCCTATGACCCCTAAGATTTTTAGATAAACAATGAACCTTTTGACATCTGATTGCCAGCTGTTTATAATAAATTGTACTTCCTGTGTCGTTCCTTTAATCTGAAAGTTTACTGAGGCAGAGCATTTTGCTGGTCATAAACTGCAGAACCTTCTTATCAGGAACTGCAAAAAGTTACTGGGGAAAATCAGAGCTAACCTTCCCCACCTCCAATTTAATTCTACTTGTAATTACAGTTAAACCTAAGGAGAAGATTTCTTCTGAGTGTAATGGCTCCCGTGGGCATGTTTTGCTAGAGCAGGTTAATTTATACTTAAAATATCTGACCACAGCTGATCAATAACAAGTCTGTGATGTGCAAGCACTGGAGATATTGTAAGCAAACATACCTCAGCAATTGATACACATCCAGCCACTTCCTCGCTTATCCTTGGCACGAGCTTCTTCCTTTTCTGGCATCTGTACACTGAAGACCAAGAGATACTTTATCCCGAGAAGCTTGAAATCAATGAACAGAAACAAAACATCCTTTAACTCATGGGTCACGCATGATAATTCATATTCTTTTAAGGTGGGTCATCAAAACTTGCCCAAGATTGTAGTAATTTGCTCTAGGGATTCACACGAGCTAAGAGCCCGAGCTGTCTTTTATACTGGGGTTGTTTGCCCCATATAGATTGAAAGCACCTTGGCTAGGCAGAAACCATCATAAACATTTTTGCTTGGAACTCCTCCAGGACTTTCTCCCAATGTGGCAAAAGTTAATCCCTTCATCGTCAGGTGAACATAGCCTAGTCTCCAGCCATATTAGGAAGCTCCTGACCAGATTTAAACCCCCGAGTCTAGTGTCAGTATTTCTACTTATTCCTTAAACCCTCCACAGAGGCTAGCATAGTGTTGAGTTCAGAATTGATGCTTGAAGAATATTTTTACTTATTTAAAGCTCCTATCGAGGAAAAAGGGACAGATATCCCCAAAGTTACCAAATGAGATTATCTAGAGGAAATTTTCTAATTCTTGTGGTGGTATAATTGTCTAGAGCTTTTCTGAATTACGAGTAGTACACTTTACAATTTTATGTGGATAATTATGATCTACCTAGTGAATCTAGAATAATTTTATTTCCATTATTTGTAAGATGCTATTCTTAGTTTTTCCCTAGCAGGAAGATTTTTACAGATATTCCCAGAACTGGAGACACTGGAGGCTTATGACGTTGAATATTTGACACCTCAGTTTTCTCCTGCTAGGCTTTTGACATTACATTGTGGTGTAAGATTTAGAGAATGATGTTGTTAATAATAGTAATTATTCCATTCACCTGCTTACCACTAGTTAATCAAAATGCAATTAAATTACTCTTTGTAAGATAACCACATCTCTTGTTGATCATACCCATTGACCAAGAAGTTTCCTCAGGACAAAAAAAAATCAACATAATGTGTGAGCAAATATGTCTTTTCAGGCCCTGCTGACTACAGCATTCACAAAACCCCATGATTTGGCTGCTGCGTTTGTAGAACGCCAGCCTGAGGCATAGAAGCTTGTTTACTCTGCTGATTAAAAGGAATGCTTGAAATGACTGAAGAGATAGTGGCATCTCTCACTGTGCATGTGTGTGTGTGTGTGTATGTGTGTGTGTGTGTGAGAGAGAGAGAGAGAGAGAGAGAGAGAGAGAGAGAGAGAGAGAGAGAGAGAGAGATAGAGAGAGAGAAAGAGAGAGAGAGAGAGAGAGAGAGAGAGGAGGGGGAGTTGGTGAAGTTTTGGAGTTATAATAATGTGTGACTTTCTTTGCTGGGGAATGCTAACTCTAAATTATCCCTACATGGAGGAAGATAGTTCTCCCTGGGAATATACATTACTTTTTGCTCTCTCTGACTCTCCTTTTCCCCCTTATTAGCATGTTTATCTGTCTTGTTGATGTGTTTGGTTGGAGGGGCCGAGAGATGGCCAAGAGAAGATGGTGTCAATTCCTAAAGAAAGGGTTAAGCCAGGGCCATGGGTGCCTTGGGTGCCTTGGTTGGAGGTAGAAAAGTTTCCAATAAAGAAAAAAACTAGAAAATGTGTATACATAAAAAGAAAAATGAATGAAAATAACATTTTGTATTTTGGAGAACAGAATCCTTAAGTAGTTCCTCGCAGTAATATATCACCTATTGTCTTATTCATTCCCCCCATATTTATATAGTGTGTATGTATATATATATATCTGTGTGTATGTGTATATTATAAAATCGCCCACTGTCTGGAGTATGGGGATATTTCCTTTCCCTTTGGGTGGAAAGGGGCGAGTTCTCTTCTTATCTAGTGTCTTTATCCCAGGACTTGACCTTTCCTTCTCAGAGTAGATCCGTACATATGGTGGTACGTACCCTTTACATACGTAAATTCCCTTTGGGTGGAATTTAGAGGAAAAGTGTAATAAACAATCATGTTTATTACTTTTTGTTCTGCTCTTGGAAAGTGATTTTCTTGGTGGTGGTGGTAATAAAATAGTCACTACCATATATCGAGCTTTTTGTATGTGCCAAACACTGTGGTAAGTTCCTGACATGTATATCTCATTTAATCCACCCAGTAGCCCTATGAGATATGTATGATCTCTACCTGTATGTGATATAACTGAGGCTCAAGAGGATAAGTGAGGCACCCAGGGTGAAACTGGTAGAAACCCAGGTTCTCTGAAGCCCATGGTGCTGCTTTTTCAGTATGATTGATCATTCTAAGTACAGATTTCCTGTAGAACGAACAGAAGTATGCACTGAAGAAAACAACTGAATTATATATTTTATGTGATTAGTTAATGCCTTTGTTAACAAAGCAAAACTCACCTTATGGGACTCAGAAGTCCCAGCCTGGGTTATAGGGCAAGGATGAAAATAAAAGAAGTGCTACTGAGCTTCCAGGATGGAGGCAGCTTCAGTGCTGGGCAGAGTTTTTAGTAATTTGTCCAGAAACTGTCTCTGGTATCTGAGAGTGAGGCTATGTCTTCAGATGTCATAAACTGCCTGTCAGGAATATGGCAGATCCTGGCCAGCCTGGAAACGAGACCTGAGGCCCAAGACAAATCAGAGGACAAATGAACTTTGGTGTCTCCAAAATGGGATTAAAAAAAAAAAAAGGCAGTCTATCTCAAGTTTTAAGCAGGAAATCATTTTCATACCAACTTTGGCTTATTCTAGCCAAGAATGTTACAAATTATATATTGGCTTAAGTGGTCTAGCCTGTAACTCTCAAGATGGCCTAAGTTACAGCTGTTGTTTACAGTGAATAGACAAAACAAACAGACAGAAATCCTTCAACGCTAAAAAGTACCATGAAACTGTCAGAGGAAAATGCAGTGTTTCCTAAATTTGGGGCCCCTTGCAGTTCCCTATGAATTTGAGGTTTGGCTTTCCCATTTCTGCAAAAAAAAAAAGCTAATACATTTTGATAGGAATTGAATCAAATTTGTAGCTTGTATTGGGTAATAGTAACATCTAAAAACATAAAAATTTATATTGTAATCCATGAACATGGGCTGTCTGATCATTTATTTAGGTCTTCTTTCTTTCAGCAGTATTTCTTAGTTTTCACTGTGAAAGTCTTTTATATCCTTGGTTAAATTTATTCTTAGCTATTTATTATTTCAGATGCTATTACAGATGGATTTTTTTTAGTTTCCTTTTCATATTGAATTTCTTTTGATACAAAACATTTATTAACAAAATTATCTTTCTCTACACATTTGGGAAAGAAGGCATGTTGACAGTTTTCAAGGTTATATGAAAAGGCCATGCTGTTACCTAATTAGTACTGAAGTCTACCCTGAAGTTATTTTCCTTGTAATGTATATTTTTCCCCAGAAGGAAATATAAAGAAGGACAAATGTGTTAATTTGTTAACCAATTAGGCAGCACCTCTGTTTAAATTACATTTTTAGACATATTAATTTGATAAAAAACATTTAAATAATAATTTAAAGGGTAGAACTTATTTAAAAAGCCTATTCTAATTATTTACACACTTCTCTCCTGAAGTGGAATCTTAGCCCATTATCTCATCTGTTTTGAGGATGTCACATAAACTGCTGCTAGGATATTTTTTCAGAGCATTTTAGATCTTTATCATCATTGCTACTACTTTTTGAATGCCTATTTGCTGTAGAACCTCATTTAATTATGGCAGTATCCCATTTTTCCGGTGGCAGACTGAGCCTCAGTACAGTTTTATGGTTTGTCCAAGGTCCAGTCTCACTATTCACTATCCTAAAATCAGGGTTCAGTCCTTCTGGTTCTTCCATTCAGGGTCCTCTGATTCACTGTAGTTATTGAACCAAAGAAATCCCATAATAGTTTCAGTGAACATTTATTATCACTTGCCTTTAAATATCAAAAGGAAAGAAAACAAAACACTCCCTTCCACTCCACTCCCAAAACCCAACTTCATTTCTTTTTGTTGTAACTCTTAATTTTCAACACTTTGTTCCTAACCCAACTTCCATGAATTCTGCCTACTACCAGGATTTGGAAATTGCCCAGTATAGAGGAGACTCTACACTATTTGTGCAGGCTTTTGGATCTTCGTAATTAGTGGCTTATAATTGAAACAACTGAACAGTATATAACTGAGGCCTTTCTGGCTTTTTGTTTCTAATCCAAAATGTTTATATTTTCCACACTGATTATGTATGGCATCTTACCTAAGTGGGCCTTTCCAGGAATATAGCTTTCCTTTTGCAAAGCATTAAAAGACCCTATCAGGTAAAGGCTCTTAACTTAAATGCTGTTTTTAAAATTGTGCTTCATCCTCTGCTGTTTGCTCTGAAGTATTAGGAACCTTTTCTTCCAGCTATATATTTTAAAAACCATTATAGTCAGTTGTTCAAAAATTCTTTCTAAAGGATGTTAAGAGTATCTGCTTCATTTAAGGCATCACTGGGCATAATAAGTAATGGGGATCCACTGATCATTTTGCTGTAACTCACTTTCAAAGACTATTCCCTTCTGTCTCTCCTCTGAACCACAATATGGGTGAGTGTGGGGAAATCTAATTCTCTATTTAGATATACTACATTTCTGATTGAAAATATACCCCATATAATGAAATATCTTGTCAACCAATAGTCAAATTATTGCTCACCTTAATAAAGTTTTCCTTTTTAGGTAATTTTTTTTTCATCTGTATTGGAAAGGCTGGCATGTTCAAGGAATCCTGTTTCCATCTCCTTTGTTGACACTCTTCTCACTTCTTCCCTGGATACCTGCAACAGCTGTCTTACAGACCTTTGCACCCATTTCTGCTACTCTAATCCACTCTCTACACAACAGCCAGAGCGATGTTTTCAGAATGAAGATCTGACCTGGTCTTTACTCTGCTTAAACCACTTTAATATCTTCTAGTTGCATTTATGTTAAAGTAAAATCCATTCCAGAACCTCCTGTCATTTCTCTCATCATCTTTATCTCATCAGCTTTCCACTGTGATCTCTAACCTTCCTCCACGCTTGCCTTCATAAAGTTCCAAAAGGCACTGAGATCTTTTCTGTCTTAGAATTTACCCTGAGCATCCAGGTTTTTGGGACATTCAGTGGTGCTTTTTTTTTTTTTTTATGTGTTTTTCACATTAGCAGTCAGTCCCAGTAGCTTTAAATTTAAAGATATTTTATCTGAGAAAGGTGCATAGAAATTGAAAACAAGCATATTGATCATATTTTTAGAAAATGTAACATACTGGTTGAGATAAATTAATCCCTATGTGTGCCAAAGTCTGGAAACCCTGTATTACTCCCATTTCACACGAAAGAAAACTATGTTTCTGTGGGGCTTGTCCAGGCTGTAGCTGGTGAAATAGATGTTTAAATAAACAGTTACAGTACAAGTAATGAGCACTGTTAAAAGGAATGGGATGATAGGCTCCTCTGAGTACTGAGGAGAGCTGACTCCTCTTAAGGTGGGAGTGAAGGAGAGTTGGAGAAGTCAGTTGGAAGTATGTCATGGAAGGTATCTCCATTTGCTAATGCTGCTGGAATGTAATATAGTAGAAATTGATAGACTTTTACAAAAGGGCTGTATTAAGTTACAAGTTTACAGTTCTCTGACCAAGAAAATGTCCAAACTAAAGCATCTACAGAAAGATACCTTGACTCTGAAGAAAAGGCTGATGTCCTCCAGGGTTTCTCTTTCACATGGAATTCACATGGTGATGTCTGCTGTCCTTCTCTCCTGGCTTCTTACTTTCCAATGGCTTTGATTCCAGTAGCTTTTTCTCTAAGCATTTGTGGGTCCTCGCTTCAGTTCTCTGGGGTAACTTTGGGTTTTGTCTCTTAGTTAAGCATCTCCAGTAGTTTGTGCCCTGGTTCCATCTCTCTGCTCTGTGTGAGCTCTTTTAAGGACTCCAGTGAACTAATTAAGATTCACTTTGAATGGCCGGGGTCCCATCTTCTTCTTATCTAAAAGTCACACTCACTGTTGGGTAGGTCACAGCTCCATGGAAACAGTCTAACCAAGAGGTTGCCCTATAATACTGGATTAGGATTTTAAAAATGTGGTTGCCCCCAGAAGATTGGTTTAGAATTAACAGAACATGGCTTCTGTGAGGTGTGTAACAAGTTTCAAACCTGCACAGAGGTCTTCACAGAGCCTTACATTTGTGTTGATTGTTTGAGGATGAATAGGACTGTCTCAGCTGTCAAGGCAGAAAAGAGTGTTCAAGGTATAGGAAACAGCATGTGCAAATGTACTGAAAGAATAAATTGTATATGTAAAGCTGCCATTTTTATTTCTGAATAATAATTATTGTAAGCAAGTGGTAGAAGGTTAGCTTAAAGAATAGATAAGATTTGAATTATGAAGCCAATTTCAAAATCAATCTAAGAAATTTAGGATTTATCTTGGTGATGGGAAGTCAGAGAAGTGTTTTAAGCAGGGAGCTCCATTATTAGATTTGAGTTTTAGAAAGAATTTAGTTTTCAGGAAAGTGAAAGAAGGGACTGATTTACTCTCCTGCCTGAAGCAGTTCATACAACAGGCACATATTTGAAATGATGGTCTTTATGGGTGTGAACACCAGCCAGCAAAGATCACAGGAAACCAGATGAGTCCCATTACTACCCCAGCGTCCTGCCTTGAGAGAGTTTCTAGGCTGTGGCATAGAAAGGGGCAACCCAGGCAGAGCCCAATAGACTCCCTGAGTTGAAGAGAATTGGACTGAGAGTCTGGGGAGACCAATGCGACTATATTTGTAACATGAATACTGGAGAGGAGAGAGCAGCAAAAAAAGAATTCACCCCTGAGTATTCAGCAGAGTTGATCAGCAAATACATGTGAGGAAATTGAGAGGCTGGGAAGAAACACACCCAAAGGGATTGAAGGCAACAAACCTCACAGGTCACAAAGGGTGAGGAACAGTGCCTATTACTATTAGCATAGAGAAAAGCCCCATAACTGCAGGGCATTCCGTAGAATAGTCAGAGGAGTTCTGTTTCTGAAGTGGGGAAAAATGGACTCTAGACTAAACCCTGCACTGGTCCTGCCTAACAAAAATGAAAAGCAAGACCCAATTATAATATTTCCAGTAAACTTAACTGCATCCCAGAATGATTAAGAATATTTATAGAAATACAAAAAATGTACAACACACCCCAAATAAAATTAACAGTGTCTGGCATCCAATAAAAAATTACCAGGCATATAATAAAGAAGCAGAAAATTACCATGTATAATGATGTGAAAAATCAATCAATTAAAACTGATCTAGAGTTGACACAGAGTTAGAATGAGCACACAGAGACAACAGAATGGTTGTTTTTAAACTGTATTCTTAATGTTCAACAAGATAAATAGAGATTTGCAAATATTTTTTTTAAAAAGACTCAATTTAGACTTCAAGAGATGAAAAAATACTGTGTCTCAGATGAAAGATATACTAGGTGGGATTAACAGCCGACTAGGCCTTCCAAAACAAAAGATTAGTAAGCTTGAAGGCATACATTATAAACTATCCATGAAAGAATAAAAAGATAATTCTAACTTATAATTATTTTGTATTTTTTCTAGGAAGGGGTAAATAATTTTTATTCAGTGGTTAGTAATTCCTACACTCTGATGCTTCCTAATATGTATTATTTAGTGAAATACTATTTAGAACAGCTGTTTGATTTATGATCCAGCTTTGCTTAACTTGGTAACTGAGATCTGGGAGCTCTGAACAAGGTACTCTGGGAGGGAGATGGTGGTAGGAGTGACGGATGCCTGAATGGGCATCTTTTGGGGCTCACAGTTCACAAGTGCGGCTACAAATTTCATTGTCTAAAACAATGATCAAATGCTTCTCTGTGAACACATGTACGTGAATTTCAGGAAAGTGTTCTACTATAATTATCCTCCAGGTATTTATTTTTTTCTCTTGGGCTTGGAACTCTGGGTAATTTATTTTTCAAAAATTTGTTTTCCTTTTCTTTTTTTCTTTTTTTTTGTTTTTGACATGGGCAGTCTCCAGGAATCGAACCTGGGTCTCCAGCTCGACAGGCGAGAACTCTTGCCACCGAGCCACTATTGTACAGCCCTTTCCTTTTCTTTTTTATGTCCACTTCTACCCTACAGATCTTCTAGTGAATATCAGCAACAACATTTATTTTGGAAGTTCACAAGGTCTTTAGCTCTTACTGAGTATAAGTTTATCACTCTAACTTAAACCTGCCACCTTCCATAAGTGGAAAAAAGGTAGATTTTCAGTGTTTAACCATGTCAGGGAAAGTGCTGTTACTTGATATATTAATGAATAAAACACTTTATTGATACTAAACTCTAAAAATTTCAAAAGTTGCAGAAACAGTCTTTAGTATTATATACGTGTGTAAACACACACATGCATGCACATTTCTCTATTCCTGGATTTCATTTATAATGCAAAAAACCTGCAAATAACTAGGAAAATATTGATGAAAAATAGGTTCCACAAATGAAAACATTTAATTGAAATGGAGAGAGTTGGCAGTTTTAATAAAGAATAAATGCTATTATTGGAAAAAGTGAGCAGTGAGGTTTGTATTCAGTTCAGTAAATTATGAAAAAAATCAATTAAGTTTGCACAGTTCTGTTGCATTTTGCCTTTTGGTTAAGTTCATATATTTAAAGTTTCTGCCAAGTTTTAGAAAAAGACTACATCAAAATAATTGATGGAACATACACTATTTCAGTTGCATATTAAACTATTGAAATATATATAAATTCCTGAAAGTATTCAATTTTAAAGAGGATTAACCAAACACCCCAATAGATCCCTTTTTTTTTTCCCCTGGGTTTTTGTCTGAAGTGTAAAATTTTGCGCTCAGAGAATGCTTCTCCATCAATTTCTTAGAGTGAGGAATTGACTGCTCTGATGTCTAATCATTACATCGTCTGTATTATGCAGTTCACAGAGATCATATTTTATGATAGAAAAATGAATTTTTCTTGTATGGGAAATGACAAATCACAAAGCACATATTTCTTCATTCTTCTGAGGAATCTTCTCATTTTCCTCTAATCATTTTGTTGGGTTAAAATAGACAGTTAATCTTCTTTCCCTTATTACACTATCACATCAAAATAAGATGCTTTGAAGGAAACTTTAAAAAATTGTGTATATCTTAGCATATTAATATTTTGCAGACAATTTCTTGTTTTTTTACTCATCTGAATATCCATTATTAGCCATTTAGATACCCTCTAGCTTGTCACTGACTGGCATCGTAGGACAGGGGTGAGAGGTTTCTATGTTGCTTTTTTTTAAATAAAAAAATATGTTATAAATTTGAACTGTTTACAAGGGAAACAAAGCAATAAACTTTTCTAATACTTAATACTAATTGAATAGAACTGTCTCTCCTCCTTTTCACATTAGAGCCATTTCATTTTCACGTCAAAGGCTAAATTTTAGAAGGAAACCGGTTTCATTATAGTTGGCATTCGCATGCATGGTGGGGGACACTTTTTTTTTTAACCTAACTTTTTATTTTTAGTAGTTTTCACCATATTTAAGAAGTAGGGAAATCCTTACAACTGCAGATGCCTTTATTGTCCATTGCCTAGGCCAAATCATGTGCACTGTGGATGTTCAATAAAGATTGATTGATGAGGCTATTCACCTGAAACACTCTTGGGTTAAAACTCAGAGTGTGTGCTTAACATTTCATTCAGCTGTAATTATGCTTGTGCAGTTTCCATTTAGTTCTCAGTACCACTGTTTACAAAACTGTAGCATTGTGAGGAAGCTAAACACAGGTATATAAATAGTGGATATGTAAATAAATAAATTCTGAATGAATCCAAGCAAATATTAGTCACACACGTGTTTACTAGTATAATTCTTTGTAAACATTTTAGCAATCCATTTGCTGTCTTTATGAATTTCTTTTAGTGTTGGCAATTTGAATAGATGTATGTAAATATTTCATGTGTTATATAATATATTATTCTTGAATGATTTGTAAATCATTCATAAAATTTGGCATTATGCTAACACAAAGGATTAGATTGGTTTCTTTTGGACAAACACTTCCCCTCTGTCCCTCTACTATGTATGCAAACACCCTTAAAACACTGCAATGCATCATTTTTTTACACCATTATTATACAGTAGAAACAGCATTAAACTATTAGTAGTACTAATCTCTTGCAAACTATTAAGTGACTATTTTATTCCGTGAGCCTGTTCCCTTGTTTCTTAGAAGAACTAGATTACATTAACCTCTAATGCCTGTGCCAGATTCAAAATTCTATGCATGTTTTATTTCTCACAAAGGCATTAAATTATATCTTCATGTCATCAGAATTAGGGGAAAATAATTTATTAGGGAGAAAATCAGTGACAGCATTAGTTTTCTGTAGTGTTGTTTATTGATTAGCAAATTGTTTTACATTTTAATTGGGTTATTTATCAGATTTTAGCTAAAATTTCAAAGACTTCTTTTATAGATGTAGATTGAGGGCAAATAGTAATAATCATCTCTGTTACTCTGACCCTGTAACAATTTGAAAATTTTGTGAGTATTTACTTGCTGATCTTTTATGTTATGGTAGTGATATATGTTTCTTACAAAATATTTTCAGGATAAAATTTGTTCTTCTCCCTGATTCTCATTATTTTTAGTTGCATGTGTTTCCTTTTGGATTTTTTCCTATAAATTGGTTAATATGCACAGAATAGAGGGCGTTTTTTCTTTGTTTTAGTAATGCAAATGAGATCCTACTAGGAATGGTTCTGAACTTGGGCTGTACATTGAAATTACCTGGCATTAAAAATATTCTCATGACTGACTGAGTCTTATCTTCAGGGATTCTGGTTCAATTAGTTTGGGGTATGGTTTGTATCTGAATTGTGAAGTCCTTTGGTGATTCTAATGTGTGGCCAAGGGTAAGATCTCTATCATGGCTTTTGAAATTTGTTGTTTTCACTTCAGATGGATCTCGGCCACTCTTCCATGACTAAAAATGCAATGCATCCTCACTTATAGTTTTTCCAACTTTTTCTCATTTTTGCCATTACAAAAAAAGTTTATTTGCTGTAAAAAGTTTGCAGAGTTTTTTTTTTTTTTTTTTTCTTTTTGTAGATTATCAGTGGGTACCATTCTAGAAGGGGAAATATTGTCTTAAGTAGTTTACTAACTCCTTTACCTTCATGGTTATTTATTTTAGTTTTGGTTTTGGTTTAGTTGGATTTGGGTTATTATCTTTTATCTTTTTTGAAAGAGACCATAGTTGAAAGGAACCATATATTTTATTTGCCTAAATTCCCCATCTTGTGCAAGAAAACACTTGGAATGGTCACCACCGATGATTGTCCAGCCTTTTCTCCACCAAGGAGGTCTTTAAGGCAGCCCCCAGTGCTTATCTCTTCCAGTTCATCTTGTTTTGCATTGGTTGTAGCTACTTTTTTTTTGCATATATATTTTCTTATTTATTTGAGAAGTTATGGGTTTACAGTGCAACTATGCAGGATTAGCTTAGAGTCCTGCTTCTTAATGGCCAGTAGGAGTGTTTGAAATCATTTTGGTCAAAAATCTTTGCTGTATATATGAGAAAGTGAGTCCCAGAGGAGGTATATAATCCTGTCCAATTCTATACAACCGAAAAGTCATAATTGTGGTTTGGAGACCAGAACTCATTTTCTGACCCTTCCCTGGTCCACCACAGTGCATTCGTATTACATGTTGTATTGGTTACCTACTTCTGTGTAGCAAATTTTCCCACATTCAACAACTTAAACAGAAAACATTTATTTCTCACATTTCTGTAAGTGAGAAATGTGGGAGTGGCTTAATTAGGTAATTTTGGTAAGATCTGTCACACGGTGACAGACAAGATGTTGGCCAGAGTTACCATCATTTCATGAATTGCCTGGGGAAATATCTGCTTCTAGGCTTATGCATGTGGCTGTTGGCAAGACTCAGAAAATCCCCTTCTAAGCTTCGTCACCTGGTTGCTAGCAGGCTTTGTTTCCTTAACATGTGGGCCTCTTTCAGGGGTTGTTTGAGCATCCTTACAACACAGCTGCTCGCTTCCCACGGAAAAACGGAATCAAGAGAGAAAAAGCAAGAGCACATATGAACAGATGCCCAGGTCAGAAGCCAAGACTCTTTTATGACATTATCATGGCAGTGTCATCTCATCATGTCTGCCACATTCTATTTGCTAGAAGTGAGGTACTGAGTCCATCCCAACTCGAGGGGAGAAAAATTATGCTACACCTCTTGAGGGAAGGAGTATCAAAGAGTTTGTGGACATTTCTTTATACCACTGTACATGTGCTTAACCTTTATTCAGCATTTAGTAATGGCAAGATGCATTGTTTTAACTCAAAGGGCATTTTATTTCATCTCTTGGTCCTAAAGAGGAGAAAGCACTTTCTCCATCTCCTCTTTTCAACTAACTCATAGCAGAAACTAGAAACTACAAACTAGATGATCATTTTATCATAAACACAATAACTAAAATAAACTTCTAAAATTAATGTATAATTTAGCAGTATCTTAGATATTGTCTAGTTTATAAATAGAGGATAATGTGCACATCAAAAATTTAAATCTATGTGTCCTCATGCCCATTCATGAAATGAGATTAGTCATTAAATGATTATATATTAATTTATTCATCACGTGATCCCCTCTTTGCCAAATAGTCCATTATTGTGAGTATTCTATAAAGTCTGTACTTTTAGTGTCAGACTCATGATCCCTAAAATCTTAATGCCTAAATTCCAGATGTTTTTAATCTCTAAACTGTCAGGGTGTTACTGGGAACATAAGGTAAATGCCTTGAAGCGAAACAATAATGTGTTTTTAATGAAGAGGACTTTGCTGAAATCTGAATCAAGAGTTTGCATCTCCTGCAATAGCCTTTTCATACCACCTCTTATAATGAAACATATGGCTTACATCACTGTAAAATATGTAGAATAGGAAGAAGAAAAAAAAGTGTTTCACATATGTGTCATGTCTAGTATAGTGCCATATGCCCAGAGAGCATAGAAGACAAAGACATGACTTTGGTCCTGAAATAGACTGAGTAGTAGAATGTCCTTAATTTGCTTTAAATACTGCAAATGGTTTCATATTTAAAAGTAATTAACACTCCCTTCACTTTTAATATTTGCATTTTATTATTAAGAAACAACCCCTGATACGTTTTAAGGAACACTTGAAATGATGACATTTAGAAAACATTAACTTTCCCAAAATATGCTTTTTAGAGAACATAGTTCAGTCATGGATTTACCATGTTTAGTGAGCTTAAAAGAAGGAACTCTTACAAAATGACATTTTGTAAAGCATGTTTATTTCCATGCCTTTGTGCTTGTGTTCTCATTTTCAGGTAAGACATTTTAATTTGATGTAAGAGAGTGGTAGTTTATGGTTATGCCTGTTTAGAAAAATAGTCTTCCCTTGAAATAGCAAAATTCAAAAAGACTGTGACCATATTTTAAAACCCCTCTTTCTTTCAAGTGTGCTATTTCTTTCCTATTTTTAATAACAAGAATGCTGTTCATAGCAAATCACTGATAATTCTTTAATGTAACGGTAATTTGTAGTTCAAGTTTGCCTTTTTTAATTTTTAATATTTTAATTTTCTTTTTCAAATCACAATTGGTGCATGACTCAGAAACACATTTCATCTGTCTGTTTGAAGCCATTTTTGGTTAACAATGGCTATATATCTCATTTGTTTTTCCAGCTCTAATATTTGGCAGGTTTTATCTTTTTCAGGGTCAAGTATACAAACAGCTGCACTTTGTATTTATCTGTGAATATCAGATACTAAGTCTGTTTTGACCACTCAGTGGGAGCCTTTTAGGGGCTGTTCTTAAGACACTATTGGCATTATTATTCCTGACTGAGGTCCTATATATTGATTAAAGAATGGTCTGTTCTACTGTCTCAGTGCTAACAAGAAAGCTTGGGGAGAAAGCGTCTCTTCTCCTCTAGATCTTACTTCGCTGGAAGCTATCTTTACTTGGCAAAATATCCAAGAAGCCTGATTACTTAGTGGCACTTTCTGGAATCTGAATTTATTTCTGGATCTGTCTGAGTTTCTGAACTGGATCGTGGCCATGCCTGAACCCTTGGGTTAGTTATTAATTACAGAGGCCCGTTGGGTACCCTGAAGGACCGCCTGGCATTTCATGTCACCCTAGATAGAACCTCCATCTCCTGCTTCAGATCAGTGGATGTAGCCAAGTCCAGTGGCCCTTTGTCCATACTTTTCGCGTTTTTTCTCACCACTGGGAAGTAAGCATTTTTAGGGGGAAAGCTTTGTATTGGATTGCTTCCATATAACTCTTTCACTGCGTATTGTAAAAATTTCTTCTTGCCATAGAAATATTTTTTTTTTCTACGGGTCAGTTGAAAAGGGGAGGTGGAAATAGTGCTTTTAATTTCAAGAGTTAGAAGTTAGGAGAGCATGTTGCAGCAGGCTGTTAATTTTCAAAGAGCTTTTCTATTGAAGAAGCCTGTTCATCTGGTGACATGATAGGTTAGTCTGTATTGCATTCTCTCCTTAATGCCAGAGAGATTATCTTGAGAAGCAACATAATGATTTAATTGTTTTCTTAAGGAAAATTAATTAGATTAGATTAAATTAGAAAAAAGTGTAAGAGTTTATAAAGCTAAGAAGCAATTATTATTATTGTTGATATTATTATTAACATTTTGATTATAAATCTGATCCTGTCAACATAGCTGGTTTCTCCAAGGAGTTGAGAATGTTCATGAAGGTGAGATGTGAAATTTTGCTGATGAAATTTCAACAAAAATGGGCCTAATTTTGTACTCTCAGCCAGGAAAAATATTTGAAAAAGTCATCCTCATTTCAGTGTTCAAACTTGAATCTCTTTTGCATTTTGTGTCTTAGTGAAGATTAGAGATGATATAGTTCCACAGAATGATAAAGAGATGATCAAGAATTTCACTGATATTTTAATTCACTGGAGGAACTTTCCTATAAAGATATATGTATCACCTAAAGCTTCTGTAGTTTAGGTCATTAACACAGTTAGGTTTAATCTTCAATCTTTTTCCCCCACTCGCCTTTTTTTTCAAAAAGACATTCTTAGTGAACCTAAATAGTGTATCTGAGTTTGTTTGACCCTCTGTGATTTATGTGTTAGTGGTGCATCAGGTACCCTGGCTTACAGCTCACTAGAGAAGCAAGGGATAATGGTCCATGTCTCTACTAGGAGGCCACTTTGCAGATATATTTTAATATAATCTCTGTAGTAGCAGAAATTAATGACCTTTTGAAGTTACTTTGTTTCCTTAGGACCCTCTTTTCACTTTCTTTCCTTTGATAAACTCTACATCTTCCCCTTTCTCTTCTTCCACTGTGGTTACTATTAACAGTATTATTACAGGTCTGTATAATTTCCTCTTTAAATGAAATTTGCAGTCAGAATTAGTCCTGTATTCTTAGGATTATAACTCCTAAGAAGATATATTTTCCATCTTTTAGCTAACTTGCACTAGCTGCTTTCTTTGTGTGGTTACGTCTGGGCTTTGAAATCTCAGGGAGGGTCTTCTGTCCTCTGTTTCTTTGTTACCTTGATTTGTGCTCTCTCCATCATCAGTCATGATGAAGAGTAACAATATCATGTGGCCCATAGATTTATGCAAGAAGTCATGCAAAGAAATGTTACAAATTGCAATTGATTGTAGCCATGATAAAGATGGGTGCTTTTCAGTTGTTTGTCAATCACAGTATGCATTCATAGGTTATTCTTTACTTAACCACTGATTTTTGTGTGTGTGTTAAAATGTTCTGGTCATTTTATTAGTTACCATAGTAAAGTTATTACTGTCCATACATCAGTGGATAATTGCTTATTTGCCTTTTTAGGATACAAGTGCAACCACATTTTCCTCTACAAAGACTACTTAGGTCAGTTTTTTAAATAGCGGCTTCTTTAGCTAAGAAATAAAATCAGCTTTTCTCTGGTATTTTCCTACTTCCAGCTTCATTCCACAATAGCTGGTGACATAAGAAATGCAAAGAAGCTTAATGTCTTTATTCCCCCAATTATAATCATTTTAGTGAAAAAAGACTAAAGATTAAATTATTCATTCATGAAATAAAAAAAAAAACAATTGATGATGTATACTACATCTAGAAGTAAACTAATCACATCTTTGCAATTCACAATACCCAAATCCTGTTAAAAGTGAAGCAGTGTGCATTTCCTACCTCATTTTGCTTTCTGTTTTACTGGTAGCAGATATTTTTTTCTAGTGGAAAGCCAAACCGCCAAAGTAGTCACTGAAAGGTCACCATCTTCTTTGTTGAGATCTGAAGCAACATTAAAAAGGTATGCATTACCTTGAAGTAATGCATTACCTTACCAGTTAGGCTAGGCACCTCTATAAATACACACACACACACACACACACATTCAATAGTTTGAAATAGAGGTCAGCACTTAAAGTAAAAAATTGACTAGAAATAAAATACGAAGCCAAACAAAAGCAAAATAAGAATAATTTCATTTATTTCATACCTATTTTTTAGTTATAGGTAATCATTAGGCTAAGGAGAGAAAAGCTGAAATGATTTAAATAATAAAATATACATTTTTTTTTATTTGTAACGGCAATTAGCTTTTTTCTTTTCTCTTCTTTTTTTGTTAATTAACAGAAAAAAAGAAATTAACCCAACATTTAGAAATCATACAATTCTACATATGCAATCAGTAATTCTTAACATCATCACATAGATGCATGATCATCGTTTCTTAGTACATTTGCATCGGTTTAGAAGAACTAGCAACACAACCGAAAAAGATATAGAATGTTAATATAGAGAGAAAAATAAAAGTAATAATAGTAAAAACAAAACAAAACAAAACAAAACAAAAACCTATAGCTCGGATGCAGCATCATTCAGAGTTTTAACATGATTACTTTACAATTAGGTATTATTGTGGTGTCCATTTTTGAGTTTTTGTATCTAGTCCTGTTGCACAGTCTGTATCCCTTCAGCTCCAATTACCCATTATCTTACCCTGTTTCTAACTCCTGCTGGACTCTGTTATCAATGACATATTCCAAGTTTATTCTCGAATGTCGATTCACATCATTGGGACCATACAGTATTTATCTTTTAGTTTTTGGCTAGACTCACTCAGCATAATGTTCTCTAGGTCCATCCATGTAATTACATGCTTCATAAGTTTATCCTGTCTTAAAGCTGCATAATATTCCTTTGTATGTATATACCACAGTTTGTGTAGCCACTCGTCTGTTGATGGACATTTTGGCTGTTTCCATCTCTTTGCAATTGTAAATAACGCTGCTGTAAACATTGGTGTGCAAATGTCCGTTTGAGTTTTTGCCCTTAATTCCTTTGAGTAGATTCCCAGCAATGGTATTGCTGGGTCGTATGGCAATTCTATATTCAGCTTTTTGAGGAACCACCAAACTGCCTTCCACAGTGGTTGCACCATTTGACATTCCCACCAACAGTGGATAAGTGTGCCTCTTTCTCCGCATCCTCTCCAGCACTTGTCATTTTCCGTTTTGTTGATAATGGCCGTTCTGTTGGGTGTGAGATGATATCTTATTGTGGTTTTGATTTGCATTTCTCTAATGGCCAGGGACATTGAGCATCTCTTCATGTGCCTTTTGGCCATTTGTATTTCCTCTTCTGAGAGGTGTCTGTTCAAGTCTTTTTCCCAATTTGTAATTGGGTTGGCTGTCTTTTTGTTGTTGAGTTGAACAATCTCTTTATAAATTCTGGATACTAGACCTTTATCTGATATGTTATTTCCAAATATTGTCTCCCATTGTGTAGGCTGTCTTTCTACTTTCTTGATGAAGTTCTTTGATGCACAAAAGTGTTTAATTTTGAGGAGCTCCCATTTATTTATTTCCTTCTTCAGTGCTCTTGCTTTAGGTTTAAGGTCCATAAAACCGCCTCCAATAGTAAGTTTCATAAGATATCTCCCTACATTTTCCTCTAACTGTTTTATGGTCTTAGACCTAATGTTTAGATCTTTGATCCATTTTGAGTTAACTTTTGTATAGGGTGTGAGATATGGGTCTTCTTTCATTCTTTTGCATATGGATATCCAGTTCTCTAGGCACCATTTATTGAAGAGACTGTTCTGTCCCAGGTGAGTTGGCTTGACTGCCTTATCAAAGATCAGATGTCCATAGATGAGAGGGTCTATATCTGAGCACTCTATTCGATTCCATTGGTCGATATATCTATCTTTATGCCAATACCATGCTGTTTTGACCACTGTGGCTTCATAATATGCCTTAAAGTCAGGCAGTGCAAGACCTCCAGCTTCGTTTTTTTTCCTCAAGATGTTTTTAGGAATTCGGGGCACCCTGCCCTTCCAGATAAATGTGCTTATTGGTTTTTCTATTTCTGAAAAATAAGTTGTTGGGATTTTGATTGGTATTGCATTGAATCTGTAAATCAATTTAGGTAGGATTGACATCTTAACTATATTTAGTCTTCCAATCCATGAACACGGTATGCCCTTCCATCTCTTTAGGTTTTCTGTGATTTCTTTTAACAGTTTTTTGTAGTTTTCTTTATATATGTTTTTTGTCTCTTTAGTTAAATTTATTCCTAGGTATTTCATTCTTTTAGTTGCAACTGTAAATGGGATTCGTTTCTTGATTTCCCCCTCAGCTTGTTCATTACTAGTGTATAGAAACGCTACAGATTTTTGAATGTTGATCTTGTAACCTGCTACTTTGCTCTCCTCATTTATTAGCTGTAGTAGTTTTGTTGTGGATTTTTCCGGGTTTTTGACGTATAGTATCATATCGTCTGCAAACAGTGATAGTTTTACTTCTTCCTTTCCAATTTTGATGTCTTGTATTTCTTTTTCTTGTCTAATTGCTCTGGCTAGAACCTCCAACACAATGTTGAATAATAGTGGTGATAGTGGACATCCTTGTCTTGTTCCTGATCTTAGGGGGAAAGTTTTCAATTTTTCCCCATTGAGGATGATATTAGCTGTGGGTTTTTCATATATTCCCTCTATCATTTTAAGGAAGTTCCCTTGTATTCCTATCTTTTGAAGTGTTCTCAACAGGAAAGGATGTTGAATCTTGTCGAATGCCTTCTCTGCATCAATTGAGATGATCATGTGAATTTTCTGCTTTGATTTGTTGATATGGTGTATTACATTAATTGATTTTCTTATGTTGAACCATCCTTGCATACCTGGGAT
The DNA here is from genome assembly GCF_023851605.1 of Tamandua tetradactyla. NCBI lineage: Eukaryota > Metazoa > Chordata > Mammalia > Pilosa > Myrmecophagidae > Tamandua > Tamandua tetradactyla. The sequence continues at coordinate 88,893,077 of NC_135328.1, forward strand.
GAATCCTACTTGGTCATGATGTATAATTCTTTTAATGTGTTGTTGGATACGATTTGCTAGAATTTTCTTGAGGATTTTTGCATCTATATTCATTAGAGGGATTGGCCTGTAGTTTTCTTTTTTTGTAATATCTTTGCCTGGTTTTGGTATGAGGGTGATGTTGGCTTCATAGAATGAATTAGGTAGTTTTCCCTCCACTTCGATTTTTTTGAAGAGTTTGAGGAGAGTTGGTACTAATTCTTTCTGGAATGTTTGATAGAATTCACATGTGAAGCCGTCTGGTCCTGGTAAAATATACATTTTAAAGTCTGACTAAACCTTTCTGTTTAAAACGGTATTAGGTTGGCATCCCTTGACATGGCCTCTCCCAATTTACCCTGAAAATATTCTGTAAACTCAGAGAAAGAAAAACTCTGAGTAGCGTTGGAAACTGAAACTGACAAACTCTATGATTAAGTTCTTCAGGGAGTTTCCATTAACACAAGGCTAGTGGAATAGGATGGAGGGGGAAAAATAGTGTTTTATAATGAGAGAGCAGTTTACTATAAAGAAGAAATCCTAAAAAGACAGGACTTGGTCATACCCTAACAGTATCCCCTTTCACCCAGAGATCCTGAATTTGTGCCATTCAGAAAGCAGTTGATAATCTTTTGACTGTGCTCCTTTTTAAAACTATTAGTACGTTGAGTCCCTCCACTTTCTGTATTAGAGTAGTACATCTTGGGTGCTCCAGTCTTTCCACATTCCTTTGATTCTCTGTTTTAAGATAACCTTGCCTTGAGATTATAGTAATTCCTCGTGTAGATTCAGCAGAGCCACTTGGCTCTCCAGGGATAGCACTGATGTTGCCCAGATCTGGAGAGGACATCACACTAGCATCCATGTGGATAGTGAGTAGAAAAGTGCAGAGGTTGTATTTTGCTGCAGAATCTCTTGACAGACACATTGTTTGTATAGGCTTGTCAGAGATTGAGGGTAATAAATAATAATAAATAAAATAAACATGAGCCTCAGAAATAATCTTTTGGCACAAGGGAAAAGGAAGCTTGTCCTGTATCCTCAGAGGAAGGGAGGAATCATTTTCTGAAAAGGATTTATTATAGTGATCAGAAGATGGTTTTAAATGAATGTTTTAATTCTGAAGCAGGAAGTAAGATATGGCCTCTGTGAAAGAACAGAAAGTCATAAGAAGCAAGAGAATGAGGGGGGAAAGAAAAGAAACAAATGAAAATGGAACTTGTGAGGGAAAAAAGAAATTTGAAGAAAATAAATAATGATGGCACCAGATTAAAATACTCATTGACTCCAGCCCAGAGCAGAATTGACACTGCAAAAAAATTGAAAAGATGTTCTGGGAAACAAATTCTTCTAAGATGCAGAAGACCAGACAGAAAACTGATAATGATGAGGAAGCTGAAAAATGGACAGCAGAGAACAGATATGTACTTTTAAAATTATTAGTTGTTTCCCAAAGAAATAATATTAGTGAGATCAAAGTGAAAGTTAAAAAATAGCATTGTGAGCTTAAAAATTACCTGATTATTCAGATTGAATGAGCTATTATGTCCTAGGGAAAATTAATTAAAAGAGAATGTACACACATGTACATACACATATTGACATTTTCTTACAAGCACTCAGATAGAAAAGAAACAATGGAATTAAAAATAATATGCAACGCACTAAATACATGTCACTCCTGAATCTTTGTTTTCAATACTGACTTTATAATAAATCAATTTTTTAAAAATGGTTTACTGATAATAACAATAATGCTAATAATGATAGTATTAGCTAATATTTATTGGGTATTTCTTATGAGCTAGGGCAGCATGAAATACTTTATGCATGCTTTTTTATTTGTTAGTCTCATCGGATTTTTCAATTAGATATTTTATATTTTTCTCTGTTTAACTATGGATTAAAGAAGTGATTTGCCCAAGGTTACAACAGCATCAATAAAAAACCCATGCGTCAGTCTCATCAACCATCCCATGCAAAGACAATCCCAAAGAACATAAAATGAAATAGATTTTATTCACTATCACTTTATCATCTTTACCTTAAAAACTAGAAAGGGACCTTCCAAATTAAAAGAACGCTGTGATTAGCACTCAGGAAATGATGAGGTTGGGGAGATTATATTTTTTTCTTGGACTTCAGTAGAAAATTTAGAAAATGATCTGTTCACTGTGTCCCCCAGAAAGGATGCATTTTGATTATGCATTGATTAGTAAACCAGTAAGAGATTGTTAAAAGTAAAATATATAGGCATCTTATAAGACCTATGTTTAGTTTCACACGTAATTTGTAGTTGTGATATTTTTGAAGCATCAGAATATCAAATAAAACCCATGATTTACCATTCTCCATAGAGTGAATAACTGAAAATATTGAACCTTATAGTAAAGAGTGTAGATCCATTTTTTTAAACCAAAACATTAATGAAATTTTTTTGTGTTATATAATTTAGTACAGTTTTAAACTTTAATAACTTCAGAACTACAAACATTACAAACTTAGAGAAAAAAATTGTTTTGTATGTATTTAGTTTTGTGAATTTTGAACCATAATTTTTTTATTTTAAGTCTGTGTCAGTCAGCATTTGCGTCTTGGTCTGCATTACTTTATCTCAACCGTGGTTTGGGAGATGCCTGAGACTTGCTCGCCCTGAACTTTTGGGCCAGGCACTGGTTACTTTGAACCTCGATTGTTGGGCCAGGCACTGGTTACTTCTTTGAACCTCGATTTTTCTCATCTGCACATGGAGATAAATCCTACTTTGAGGGGCCTCTGTGAGATTTAGATAGCCACAAGAGGGGTGGCTTCATGGTGTAGTTCAGCTTGATTTGATATTGGGGTTCTGCCATGTACCAGCTTTATATGTTAAGGAAATTATTTTTCCTGGTGTCTTCTCATCTTAATCAAGACAGAATGAGTGTCTCTGCAGAAGCACACTGTGTAGCATTTTAATTAAGCTCCATAAATATTAGATATTGTCAGAAATTCTTTTCAAAAAAGCATTTTGTAAACTGTAAGGTATGACACTATGTTTATTCTTTTCTTGCTTTGTTACTTCTAGGTGACATCCCCAAATTTATGGGGCATTCATTTTATCATTATTCTAGCTTAAATTACTTTTATTCTAGAATATGGTGAGGCATTGGATCTGTCGGTCTAGAAATATATTGTTTTGTTTCTTAAATAAAATGAGACAATACCAAAGCCTAATTTACAAATGACATACAGTGTCAGTTCCTCCTGTTTTTAATTTTGTGGGAAAATTCAAACCTCATTTTCTAGGGCATCTACTGCATGTAATGAATTAACTTCTCTTCTGTGTATGTGGAATGGAACTAGCTTTGTACTATCCTCGGATGAATTGAGAAAAGAGTCACTGGAATTATATATTCTGTAGGGTTTAATTATCTTGTGTAATCCCAGTTGAGAAAGGCTGGCTAAATTTTGTTTTGCTTTTAATGGTAATAGATACCAGCTTCTTTCCTCAAAATCCTTCCTGCATCCCTGATTTTAATGTGCTTTTGTTGCTTACTGATTTTGATGAGGTAGGGAGAAGGCAGCCATTATTTCATTTCACACAGATGGAAGTCGAAGCACGAATGTCAGAAATTGTCTCCAGAGCCTTCTTGAAATAAGATAATGACAAAGTAGAGAATGCAACACCCATTCAGCCCAACTCCTAGACTGCTTCTCTGGGATCAAGATTTCAAATTATAATATGGATGTCATGTGTTTTAAATAGCTATTGATCCCAAGGAAGTAAGAAATGTCTAATGCCATACAATACATAGTGTGATTATATCATGTCAGTGGTGTGATTTGAATAAGCTTTCTTGGAATGCAGCTTTATGGTTTATTATTACCTTGTTTGCTAATATCTCAGAGACAGCATTGCTAATAGCATAGTTGTAGCCTTTTCTTTAAAGGCATTTGAGGTTCATAAATCCATTCTGCCCTTTTCCTGCTGATAGGTTGAGATTTACTGCCTTGCAGGATAAACTCAGCCTACCTTGAGGGCCTGCTACAAGCTGTCTGTACTCCCATCTTAATTTCTTGCCTTACCAGCATTCAGGTATATATAACGTAGCCAACTTCTTGCCTCCTGAAAATGCTTTGCACATACCAGTCCCTGAATTGCATGCATATTACTGAAAAAGTCTTATACTCCACTCAAATCAAGGCTTTACGTAGTCTTCAAGATCTTAGGCAAATAACACTATTTTCACAAGATCTTTGCTAAACTTTGAGAATGTATTTTCCTCCTCTAAACATATACACTGTTTATTATCAGAACCATTCATTTGGTTCCTAAAAAAATTTTCATGCTTTGCTAATTTTTCACACTCCTCCATTTCCAAACAAATAGCAAATTCCTCAGAGACATTGATTGCCCTTGTCTAATTTTTGTGTCTGACATGAATTAGCATGATGTGGGATACTGACAGTTGACGTTCGATAAATATTTATTCGTTCTTTGAAATGACATTTTAACTCTTTGGATTTATTAAATAATGTCTTTTCTTTCTATTAATATGTGAAGAAATGAAAGAAAAATATATGCTTCTGACATTAGGTTATTATTTTGAGGATTTATCCCATTTTCTAATTCATATACATACCTTTGAAATCCTTAAACATGGAATAGGCTTGGAGATTGGACAGTCCTTTCTTAATAAGGCTAGAACTCTAGGGCTTTATAAACTTACCTACAAGTAACCTAGCACTGTTCTCTGCACAGAGTAAATAGTCAGTGTAGCTAACGAGGAGGCCCGCTGTCATCACCCTCACCATAACCTTGTGAATAGGAAGGCATTGCAGATGGGATTACTGCATTTGTTTTACTATCGTGAAAAATAAAATATATACAAAAAGGCAATAAATTTCAAAGCACACCACACCAATTAGTTGTAGAACAGATTTTAGAGTTTGGTATGGGATACAATTCCACAATTTTAGTTTTTCTCTTTTAGCTGCTCTAAGACTAAAAGAAATATCAGTATAATGATTCAGTAGTCATACTCATTTATTAAATCCTGTCTTCTCTGTAGAACTCCACCTTTTCCTTTGATCTTTCTCCCAATCTTTAGGGATATTTGGGCTATGCCCATTCTAATTTTTTTCATGTTGGAAAGGGCTGTCCTTAATATGGGATACAGGGATGGAACTAGTTGATGTTTTGGAGAACCTCACCCCTCCCCCCCCCCCCCACTGGGTTTCAGGATTTACCTGGCCTAGGAACCCATCTGGATATGGTAGGTTTCTGGAAAGGAATCACACTGCATGGAACCTTTGTAGAATCTCAGATAAAGCCTTAGGTGTTCTTTAGGGTTGGCAGGAATGGTTTAGGTTGGGAGTTGGCAAATCAGGTAAAGAACAATAGCTCACATAAGTGGAGTCTCCAGAGTAGCCTCTCAAGTCTGTTTGAATTCTCTCAGTACTGATAACTTTTTTGTTACATTCTTTCCCCCTTTTGGTCAGGAAGGCATTGTTGATCCCACAATGCCAGGGCCAGACATCCCTGGGAGTCATCTCTCCCATTGCCAGGGAGTATTTCCCCCCTGAATGTCATGTCCCACATAGTGGGGAGGGTAATGCTTTTACTTTCAGATTTGGACTTAGAGAGAGAGAGAGAGGACACATCTGAGCTACAAAAGAGGCCCTCTGGAAATAACTCTTAGGCATAACTAGAAGTAGACTTAGCTTCTTCACTACATAAATAAGCTTCGCAAGAGCAAGCCTCAAGATTAGGACTTGGCTGGTATGGATAGGACTAAGGTGTACTAGAAGACTGGGTAAAGGATGATATAGTCCATGTTTTAAAATCTCAACTTCTGGGTGAGACTAAAGAGTGAGATGTTTATTTGGTGTACAATTTATATTTCGGGTAGTGCATTTCCTAATTTAACTTTTATGGCCAGTTTAGCTGAACACCATAAGTACATGGAATCTTGAGTAGGGGGTAAGATTTTTGTTGGTTTGTCCAGGTTAGTGTGATGCCCTGATAAATCCCAGAGCAATCAGTGAATAAAGAAGTATTTGCAAAGTCTCTTTGAGGGAATGGAAGAATGGGGGAGATGTTCAACTTCTCCATTTGGAGAATTTCTGATATTCTGACAAGCAGTGGAGACAACCAATTTCTTGGGTTTGCCCCTATGAAACTTATTCCTGCAGAGGACAGGCTAAGCCTACTTAAAATTATGCTTGAGAGTCACCCCCAGAGATTCTTTTGTTGCTCAGATGTGGCCTCTCTCTCTTTCTCTAAGCCAACTCAGCATGTGAACTCACTGCCTTCCCTCCTACATGGGCCATGACTCCCAGGGGTGTAAACCTCCCTGGTAGCATGGGACAGAAAGCTTGGAATAAGCCAGGACCTGGCATCAAGAGATTGAGAAAACCTTCTTGACCAAAAGGGAGAAGGGAAAAATGAGGCAGAATAAAGTCTCAGTAGCTGAGAGATTTCAAACAGAGTTGGGATGTTGTCCTGGAGATTATTCTTATGCATTATATAGATATTCCTTTTTAGTTTAGGGTGTCTTGGTGTAGCTAGAGGGAAGTGCCTGAAACTGTTGAACTCTGTTCCAGTAACCTTGGTTCTTGAAGATGAGTGTGTAAAAATATAACATTTACGATGTGACTGTGTGGTTGTGAGAACCTTGTGTCTGATGAACCTTATATCCAGAGTATGGACAGGTGAGTAAAAATATGAATAAAAATAAAGAAATACATAATAGTGGGAGGGAAAGCGTAAAATAAGTTGGGTAGATGGAAACTCTAGTGGTCAATGAGAGGGAGGGGAAAAGTGTGTGGTATGCATGAGATTTTTTTTTTTTCTTTTTATTTATTTTTCTGGAGTAAGGCAAATATTCTAAAAAATGATCATGGTAATGAATACACAACTATGTAATTATGTTGTGAGCCATTGATTGTGCACCATGTATAGAAAGTATGTGTGTGAAGATTTTTCTCAATTAAAAAGAAAAAGGTTAGGTCTTGGCCTACTGACTAGGGAGTCCCTAATGTTTGAGGCAGTATCAGGGGTTTCCTGGGTAGTAAAACTTAATAGTTCTATATATCTTCTCCATTCCTCAAGAAACTTTTTAATTATCTGTTCAACATATCCTGAAATATATCTGGGCCTTATTTTAAGCTATGAGAATTACAAGCCCTTGTTGCCATTCTGGAATCCCTGTGTTTGGGCTGTTTAAGTGATCTTTCCAGACAGATTGAGTTGGATTATGTGCTACAGAAAATTTAGGTTCTGAGCAGCATAAACCCCTCCTCCCTTGGTCTAATAGAGTAGGTGAGGTTCTAAAATACGGACAATGCCTTCCTTATCCTTTATCCTGATTTACCTTAGTCCCAACCCAGTCAACTTCATTACTAACACTAATTGAAGCCTGATCTCTTTTTCAGTTACTTAAGAAATTGTTTATTTCGAACTGCTGATTCTCAGACCTGCAGAATCCTACTCTGAGTCTTAGGTGTCACACAGGCACCCAAAGTTCCAGGAAAATACTGTGTTATATGTATATAGCACAGCCGCTCAAAATCTAGAAATAACAACACTGTGGACTAAAGGTGACTGCTGAAAGAACTTACAATCTAGACCCTAATTTTCTTATAAATATTTTCTAAATGAAACCATACGATATTTGTTCTTTTATTTCTGGCTTATTTTTTTTTATTTTTTTTTATTAACGGAAAAAAAAAGTTAACACAACATTTAGAAATCATACCATTCTACATATGCAATCAGTAATTCTTAACATCATCACATAGATGCATGATCATCGTTTCTTAGTACGTTTGCATCGGTTTAGAGGAACTAGCAACACAACAGAAAAAGATATAGAATGTTAATATAGAGAAAAGAAATAAAAGTAGTAATAATAGTAAAAAACAAAAAAACAAACAAACAAACAAACAAACAAAACAAAAAAAACCCTATAGCTCAGATGCAGCTTCATTCAGTGTTTTAACATGATTACTTTACAATTAGGTATTATTGTGCTGTCCATTTTTAATGGCTAAACAAACTGTGGTATATACATACGATGGAATATTATGCAGCTTTAAGACAAGATAAACTTATGAAGCATGTAATAACATGGATGGACCTAGAGAATATTATGCTGAGTGACTCCAGCCAAAAACTAAAGGACAAATACTGTATGGTCCCACTGATGTGAACGGACATTCGAGAATAAACTTGAAATATGTCATTGGTAACAGAGTCCAGCAGGAGTAAGAAACAGGGTAAGATAATGGGTAATTGGAGCTGAAGGGATACAGACTGTGCAACAGGACTAGATACAAAAACTCTGGCTTATTTTGTATCACATAATGTTCATTTGCAACATCTGCATTGTTTTTTATGTATCTTGCAAAATATGGCTATCCTATACCTGTATATATTTTCACACAATCATGGATATTTAACAAAATTGAAAAATTTCTTGTGTGAAACTTATGGTCTACTGGGAGTGGGGGCAGTGAGCAATAAACTTGAGAAATAAATTATATGAGATGTTGAAAGTAATGAGTTACGAAATAGAACATCTAGGGAAATAGAGACAGAGAAGGGGAATGATGTAGCCGAGACGGGTCAGAAAGACAGTGCTAAAGCTGAGCCAGAACTCTGGTTTTGCTTGTCACTGCTCCTTTCTTTGGACTATGCTTTTCCTGGCTCTGTGGGCAATTACTCTATCCACACACATACCCTTTCCCTTGTTTCAATATGTTTTCTTCCTGCTTGGAGCCAAAAGACTGTATCTGACCTTAGTAACAGAAAATCATAAGCCTTTAAATTCTCGGTGCTTCTGGCTGTTCACTTACTATTTCTGCCTTCTGTAAATGTTTCCAAGAGAAACTGTCATTTCCGTGTAACTTTGACTTATGTAGTGCTTTGTGACCAACTTCTTTTATTTTCTTCAAAACAATCAGAGTGTCACTAAGGTGAAATATATATTCATAAACAGCTTTCTAGACATACAAACAACATTAAGATTTTCTAGGAGTTTTTTTTTTTTTTCATTAATATAAACAAGTAACCTATGTATGAACACACCACAGTTATTCAGTTATTCTAGCATTGATGAATATTTAGGTTATTTGCATTTTTGGCTCTTTTGAATCATGACCTTTCTAAATATGTTGGGTTACTGTTAGGAACAAAAAATGCTGGTCATAGGGTAGATGTATATCTAGCTTTGTGGGGACTGACAACTTTTGAAAGTGGTTTTACCAGTGTGCTCCCCTGCCAGCAGTATGTGAATGTTGCAGTTATTCTACAACCATGTTAACATGCGGTATTGTCAGATCTTTAATTTTGATTATTCTGGTTAGCGTGTGTTAGTTTCCCATTTTCATATTAATGTGTATTTCTCTAATGACTAAGATTTTGAGTAGCATCACATGTGTTTAGTGACCATTTGGATATCCTTTTTGGTGAAGCGTTTGTTCAAGACTCTTAACTATTTCTCTCTCTGCCCCTTGCACATGAATAAGAGAAAGACAAAACAACTAAAAAATGTATAAATAGTATCAGGCCTGTAGTGTGGTAGATAACCCCCCAAATATCTTCTTCCACTTGTGGGTTGCCCTTTCTTGATAATATATTTGGATTACTCACATTTCAAATTTTAATTAGTTCAACTTATTCCACAAATATATATTTGCCTATTTCAGGCTCACAAAGATATTACCTTGTGTCATTTTTCCATAAGATTTTTTTGTTTTCCTTTCACATTTAGGTCTCTAATCTATGAGAAATTGATTTTCTGCGTAGTATGGGGTAGGGGGTCATGATACATTTTAATTTTTATGGATATCCACTTGACTTAGCATCATTTGTCAAAAAGACTATCCTTTCCCATTACAGTACATTAACACATTTGTTTATAAATCACCTTCCAGTACATAGGTGGGTCTGTTTCTAGATTTTATTTTTTTCTACTGGTCTATTTGTCCTAGAGCCGTTACTTCACTGTCTTAATTTCTTTGGGATTATAATAAGTCTTGATATTTGGTAGTATAAATCCCCCAATATTTGTTCTTCTGTAAGATTGTCATGGCTCTTCTTGGCCCTTTGCATTTTCTTATGAGTTTTAGAATAAGGTTTTCAATTTCTACAAGAAAAGCATGCTGAAATGTATATTGAGATTATATTTAATTCATAGATCCCTTTGGGGAAAATGGACCTCTTTTTACAATAGTGAGTCTTTTGAACTATGAAAATGCTAGTTTCATCCATTTATTTAAGTAATTTAAATTTCTTACTAGTGCTGTGAAATTTTCTGTATAGAAATATTACCATTTTTTGTAAGATTAATTCCTAAAATCTTTGCAGTTTTTGATGCTGCTGTGAACAACAAATTAAAACTTTTTATTTTCTAATTGTTTGTGGCAGCTATATAGTTGAATTAATTTTTTGTCAACCTTGTATTCAATAACCTTGCTTATTAACTCACTTACTAGTTCTAATAGTAATCACTTCTCCTCACTTTTTCATCCAATCTAGTAACTAGTCAAGTTGACAGACACAACCCATATGCTGTCAAGAACAAGCCTTAGGAGCACACACTGGCTATTCAAGATGTCATTTTCTGTAAAAAGCTGGAGTGAAAATTGGCCTGCTTTTAGATTATTAATCCAACTTGAACTGTGGGATTTATCCCTGGGCAGAAATTGCTTGAGGAAAACAGCATCTGGGGAGATAACATAATACTAAATACTACCTGTCAGTATACTTGGTGAGAACATTGAGATTTCAGACATATATGTCACTTCAATTATATTATTAAGAAGGAACATCATGCTATATGATTTTAGCCAATGCTTAAATACATTTTAGAATAATTTTGCCCTTTCTGAGCCATGTCATGGGAGATATTTATCATAGGCTAAAGGGGACCAAGAGGCCAAATAAATTCCAACTTCCTGATTTTTCAAACTTATGCAACATTGTACCCTACCTAGATAACTTTACTAGTTGAAAGAGGAACAAATTAATTCAGTTGTTAGCCATAAGAAGCCAACTGGCCTACCTAAGTGTTTAAAGTGGGGCAAAATTACTAAGAAAACATAGTTTTAAAATCTGTGATTTATAGTAAATGAGGTAAATATTTAACCTGCTGGTGTTAGTAACTTTTGCTGCATAGCATACCACCCCAAAACTTAGTTGCTCAACCCAGCTTCTGTTTATGTATTAAACAGTTCTTTGGGTTGACAGTTTGGTTTGGGCTCAGCTGGGTAGTTCTTAACCCATCTACTTGCTGATCTGGCCAGGCTTGGCTGATCTTAACTAAACCTGCTCGTGCATCTTCAGTCAGCTGGTTTAGCTTGGAATGGCTGGTCTTGGGTGGCTCAGTTGAGCAGCACATCTCTGCACCATCTGCTTTTTTATCCTTGACCAACTTGCTGGGGCTTGTTCACATGGTAGCAGTGGAAGGCATCCCCATATCAGTATATTCTTTCTGAAGTTTCCTGGGCCTCTTGAGACTCAGGTTCATACTAACACAATATTAATTTTGCTTCTGACCTACCCTGTTGGTCAAGGCAAATCACAAGGCCAGACAGCAGGGAAATTAGATTCCTCCTCTTGAGCAGCAGAATAAGGTGACTTTTGTGTCACTGTTCCCAGCCTCCATGCAACATTATAGTGTTCCATAATGTATTTATAAGACAGGAGATTAAATACTGGTAGCTTCAAGTCTATTTAGGTAACTAATAAGAAAAAGTACAGAATTAACTGACTTCATGTTGGGGTGTTAAAAGCCTTGCTTCAATAAAAGAGGGAGTCCTGCAGTGAAAACTAAGGGATGAAATGTAAACGATAACTAAGAAAAGTTAATTTGGGATGCTAGCCAGCAGTTGACTTATAGCAGGACCACCATCTAAATCCCCCAAAAGGAAAGAATTTTGAATTATTGGAAAAGCCTTGTTTTCTAGTAGTCTGAATTCTGTTAGACTATTATTGTTAGTGTCACTGCTAATGTTACAAAGTTTAAAAGGATCAGAAAAAAAAAGACTTTGATGTACCAAACTTCAGAACCTTTTTTTTTTTTCTTTCGATAAGTATGTGTAGAAAGCTTTTCTGGAATCAGAGATTTAGAAGTGTGACCACAGAGGCCAGGCATACCCATGATTTCTTTGTACGTAAAAGCAGATATTTTTAGTTTTCAGGAACACAAATGAAAACAAACATCAGATACTTTACTTTTCAAGTAAAAATTCCCAAGAGGTTAGATTTCTCTCTAGGAAAGCAGTGGAGGAAGAGAAATTTGTTCAGTTATCCTGGGGCATGTTGTGATGTAGAAGAGAGAACAGCAGCTGAAAACATTAGAAAGTGACACATTCTTTCTGATGGTTTAAAACAGAATTGGGAGGGGAGACTGCTTAGAAACAGTGAGAAGTAAAACTGGAAAGACTTTCATAAAGGTTCAGAAGACTTCACAATTGAGCACAAAGACTAAGTTCAAATGAATGAATTGGAAGTTTCTACAAAGTCTTGGAGTTGGGGTGGGGACTAGCGGGAGGAATGCATTTTAAAAACAATTGGCAGAGAGTCCCTGAAAACAGTCATCTAAATATAAATCAGACCGTGTCACTCCATAGTATAAAACCCTTCAGTGTCTTCCTATTGCATTTAGAATGAAATTCAGTTTCTTCCCCCTGGCCTACTGGCCCTATGCTATTTGGACTGAGCTTTTTTTTCCCAGCCTGCCTCCTAAAATTCTCTGCCTAGCTCAGTGGGCTCCAGCCACACCAAGGTTCACACCTCTCCCCAAGCTTCTGTCCTGTCTGGTCCAGGCCTTAGCGTGGAAAGTTCCTCCCATTGTCTGTCATTCAGGTCCTAGCTTAAAGGCAGCCTCATCAGTGTCCTTCCTTTCAGCTCCTAAAGCCTCCATTCTTTCCTGCCACAGACCAGCTATTCTCACCCCAATACGTTGTTTTATTTTCTTTATCGCACTTAACTTACAACTCAATTCATGTTTTTATTGCTTGTGTTTTTCTGTCTCTTCACATTGGGAAATACCAGGGACCTTATTCCTTCTCATCATACACACCCTTATATGGCTCTTGTACCTACCACCGTGTCTGGAACATGGCAGGAATTCAGAAATTATTTGGGGAAGAAGAGAAGGAAGGAATTTGCTTTCAAAGCAGAAACAAAGTTGGTCAATAGCGTTCTTCTGGATTAGCATAGCTCGTTTACAAGAAGATGAGGACGTTGTGTGAAAATCTCAAAAACAATAATGTGTTTGCCCCTCTGTGTATAACATCACATTGGCATTGGCTGTCACCTACAGCCTTGAAAGTTTTGTTATTTACAGCAAATGTTTGACTCCAGAGGGGGTTGATGGAGAAATCAGTAAAAGCTTTCATTTTTGTCTATTGCAGCCTAAATATATATGTCAGATAGCATGCAAACTGCAGGATATCTAGGTCAGTGGGCCCCAGAGGATTTGTGTGGTGCGGGAGACATTGTAGAACTTCTATTTCTGTTTGCTTATTATGAGTTATTTAACTTTAAAATTTGGCATGTTTGGCAGTGTATTTAGCCTGCTAGTAGTGTGGTACATGTATATAATTTATAAATACCTCTTTGCACTTTTTAAACATGCATCGTCTTTATGTATGGGACTCATGCAGCAATCTGAAGTGCCACTTTTGAAAATGATGTCATTTTATACAGTGAATAGTCTATAGTGACCACGGCTGTGGAAGAAGTGAACACATTTTCTATAAGTGGGAGTTTTCAAAATTTTTTAGGAAATAATGTAGCACCACCGTAGATGAATTTTTTTAATTAAAGGAAACTTAATAAAGGAAGGAGTCAGTCTACTCAGTTCATGATGGAAACAACATTGGGTAGACCTTGAAAGGGAGGGAAATCCCTAAAAAGATGGTGCTTAACACCCTTCCCCCCACCCCCACACACACAGACACCAAATAATAGTTTACACACCACCCCCTTCCCAGCCCCTCTCCCTCCACATCTGCCCGCTAGCCCCATTCCTTGCTCTCTCCCCAGGCTTGTTCCCACTCCTTAGGATCTGGCTACTCCTCTACTTGGGAATGTAAAAATCTGTGTTTCAGAAGGCCCAGTAATGCCTAAATATAGCAGAGCTATTTGGTGGTTATTTTTATTTGACATTTCATTTTCATTTAGTGCGGTGGGCCATTCATTTGAGATTTCAATTAGTATCTATTAAATTTGAGGTTGAGAAAGTTATTGCATCTAGTTTCTAGTAGGTTTTTAATGGCTTCCGACTCCTTTTTTTTGTGATATCTGTTTTGTGTATATTGTTTGAGTATTTTATGGATATATAATAAAATGATAGTATTTTATTAAGCCTTTATCCTGAAGTCTAGAATATACTTTCTAAAGGAGCGACTGTGGGAAAAATTTGTTGTTTTCATTGCTGGTCTGACACATCTTTGTTTGAAAAACGCATAGTACTTTTATTGTTACAGAAAGTTTGTGTGCTTTATTATCAAGTCACTTAATAATGCCAACTGCTTTTGAAAAATAGCCATTGTGCATCTTCATTTCTTCTTTCAATATGGCCGTGTTGCCCTCACAATTGTTATAATAAAGTGCACTCAGGCTGGCATCTTTCCACCTGGATAACTATACTGTATGATTCTTAAATTCTCCATCTTACGGATTCCTTCCTCCTCCTGATCAGTCACCTTGTATCCTTGCTAAAATATAAGCAAAACAAAACAAAAAACCTCCATAAAAGAGAAATTGATGGGAATATACAAATCATATGCCTCAGGGTAGTATAAACATGTGTCTGCATGTTATTAATTCAGTTACTAACATTTGAGAATTAAAAAAATCTATTTTTGGTTAATAATTTCTACTTCTACAGAGCACTATAAACTCTTTGACCCTATGATACACAAGTACTTAATAATGGGTTACTGAGTTAAAGGTTGACCTGTGAAGAGTCTTTGACTCATGAAATAAACTTACATTCGTGAATTATTTATCTGTTAGAACAGTGACTCTCAAGTCCTTTTATCTAGTGATAGCCTTCCATCCTTCCTCCCTACACCCCACCTTTAAAGTTTCCTTCCCCCTTCATTTGTGCCAAACTTATTGTCCCTCAGCTAGTTAAAGGAGAGAGCTTCTCTTTATTAATTCTCAGAATTAACCATGACCTCATGAAAGTCTGCTGTCTCTGTTTTAATGAGTCAGAGATAGAAGCAGAATGATATTGATCTGCGTTCTAAACTTCCCTCTGAGACAGAACAACTGGTCCATCATGTCCTTTTCCTTCCTTTGTTGTCTCTTAGTTGAGGGGGTTACCCAAGATCTGTGTTTTCTGATGTTTGATAATCTATGGTTCCATTCAAGGAGTGGGGGAGATTTTTTTTAAAGAAGGTACTAACAATAAAGAGTACAATATAACTGGATAAAATGAATTTGCGGGGTAAGAGAGAGGTAGTCTGTATTTTGAATATCTATTATTGATATTTGCACGCTCGATATTTCCTTAGGTTATGTCTTGACTTGGTTTAGTAACCACTTATTTGGTTTCTCCACACAAAACCTAATTCCCTTACTATGTGAGTGGCTAACAGAATTTAAAAGAGATATGCACAGGCTCAGTCCAGAGGATAACACTGAAAAAAATTGAAAGATAGGGCGGGCAGCGGTGGTTCAGTGGCAGAGCTCTTACCTATGTTGGAGACCTGGGTTCGATTTCCGGTGCCTGCCCATGTTAAAAAAAAGAACGATAATATTCATTAATTCCAGTTTTCCCAGCCACTCACAGTGGCCTCTCACCATTCCACTTTCTATCTCTGTGTTTGGGGGTGATTTGAAAGAACAACCCTTGGAACTGCATATTCCTTCCTGAGCCTGAGTTCGCTCGGAGAAGAGCTAAGCTTCCATCACAGGAGAAGGGAACCATGTCTATTCGCTGACAGACATCAATGCAATGTCTGCTCCATTTAACAGAGTCATTCTTTTAATTGGCAACAATATTTATGTTGCCTAAGTCTGTGAACTGGATTTCCCATAAGGCAAGCCAACTTTAGTTCTAGCTTAGGGACAAAAAAGGGAAATTTGGGTGTGATCCACAGTGTTTTGACTTCCATGCCCAGAAACTAAAATCTGTTTTGTGTTTATGTATTAGAACTGTGCTGGAAACACTTACAATTGGTGAATTTAGAAAATAATGTACTAGAAATAGACTTTGAATTTTTTTTTTTTTTTTTTTTAATTTTGAAAATTTCCTTAACATTAATGAGCCGTTCTAGAGAGTGTTGCTCAACCTTGGCAGTGTTATAACTTTGGATCGGGTAATTCTTTGTTGTGGAGGGCTGACCAGTGCATTGTACAATTAGCACACTGCCATTAGCACACCCTTTCCATTGTGGAAACAAAAAAATCTCTCCAGACATTGCCAGTTCTTCCCTGAGAGTGGGGGCAGAGTTGCCCGTGGGTGAGACCTACTAGTTTAGGAGTTTGATCACTCTGAGGGTGGAGTTATTAGATACAACATCTGTGACTAGGTATTTGTCCAGCTCTAGTAGTGAAGTATGTAAAATGATTAAAAGCCCTTCATCTAGTCTTACACTAATCTTCAGGGGGAAAAAAAATCAGCGCTTGGCTAAAGGCGCAGTGGGTTAAGTGAATATAAAGAAATTGCATTTCATACTAAATAAGTAAAATATACCATGTAATGTAAGACTTTATTTCCATTTATGAATGAAGTGAAAGGGATACTGGGGTATTGATGGAAATAAAATAGACATATCAATAAAATATGATAATATATTTTGAAAAGTTAAATATGTTTAAATAGAAAATATTTTGCACACTTTAAAAAGAAGCCCCCTTTGTAATTTATAAGATAATGGAGGGAAAGATCAGTTATCCTGATTGAATGATGGTTTCACGTTGATTTAGAAATGCATCCAAATCAATAAAGAATAATAGACTCTTTATTCTGTCGTTTGGGTGGGTAGTGGCTGGGTTGTATATGGTCTATACTTTGTGAAAAAGATGAGTTCCTACTGATTTTTTTTTAAAAACTGTTTTTTTTGAAGAATGAAATAAGTTGCATAGTCCCAGCATGTTGGACAGATTTGTATTTTCACTTTTCTACTCCTGGATTCCATTAGTGTCACATAAAATTAAATAGAATTTTTCACATGTAACAATCATGTAAAAGAAATTAGGTGCTGTTTTCTAAAGCTGCCCTTCTTACCAACTCATAATTACAGCTTCATTTGCAAGGGAAAAAATAGGCAGGCAGGGAGATGAAGATTTTTCTCCCCCCTTTCCTATTTTTCCTAATTGTTCATTTTTTTATGGCACACCTCATGTTTACCTCCCAAAGGAGAAAGAGGTTATGAAAATTAATGTCAAATGCTGTTTCTTAAAGTAAACATTAATGTTCACCTCAAATGGGTGAAATCCTGTAGATGTATAGATGTTATCCATAGTAATTTAGAAAGTGAATCATGCTATATAAAGTTCAGACCAATAGTTATTGGCTTTTCTCTCTATGTGTTGGAACTAGCCATTCGAAAGTGTCTTTTGAGGTGTTGATGTTGATAAGAGCTGTTTTGCGCTTACAGTCTTATAATTCAGTTGATTTATCCAAAGAATTACTGTTTGTGCCCACTAACAGTCACTTGGTATCTGCCTATTAAGCTGTTGACTAAACCCAAAATGAGAAGATTGAATTATTACTTTGTATTTATATATAATATCTCATAAGCTGTCTCTTCATTTTTCCAATTTACTGTCATGAAAACATGTTTATTGAAAAATCAGGAAAAGTTTAGAGCTTTTTATATGGTATGCTATTACATGAAAGTATAGTTTTAAGGAATTTTGAGAGTCTCTCATGAAAATACTTCCTTCTGTTGCTTGGCTGTGAGTATTTTGTCCAGAAATACATTATGCGCATCTATCCTTCAGTGTTTTATTTAATGTAGTAACTGTCTTCTATTGACATTTTCTTACTCAGCAGTGTTTTCCATAATTGAGATAGAAGTTTTTATTGTTGTATATATTTACAAATGTGTTTGCCATATCCTTTACATTAATTTTGATTACATTAATTTGGATTAATTTGGTGTGGCTATTTGGTAAAAAGTTCACAAATCATTTCACACAGGTGTTTAGAAATGCGCTTGCCTTACATGCCTATACAACATGCCATGTCTTTGCTGCCAGTTCCCGTTTGTCTTATTCCAAACATGTTTTCAGTTGTGAAAAATTCAACCCTTGCAGCTATGATAAGAAAGACCATATTTAATATATATTTTCCCTTCTAATAACAATATTTCTATTTGGACATTTTCCAGTTATACACTTAACCACTTATTGATTCTCCCTTAACATTCCATGAAGTAGTTTTAAAAATGAATTCTTTTTTTTTTGGCAGACTAAGAGACAGGGATGGGCAGCGAGTGAGTCCAGTGTTAAGTGAGCTTCCCCGCATAGCACAGTGAATCTTTAGAGGCTGATCATTAGCAAGCCAGGAGCTATAAGGACTCACAATTTCCCCCTCATTGTCTTGGTCTACAACCCAGAAAATGCAAACCTTGTGTATAGTGTGTTGATCATGCTGTTAAAACAGGGAGCTGTAGTCTGTGCTGTGTACTGCGGTAGTCACTAGCCACATGTGGCTCTTTGGAGTTAAATTAATTAAAATCAAATAAAATACACATGTACTTCCTCAGTTGCACTAGCTACGTTTAAAGTGCTCAGTTGCTTGTCAGAGCTCTGCTTGCCAATATTGGACAGGGAAGATAAAGAACATGTCTGTCACTGCAGAAGGTTCTTTTGGACAGTGCTGGAGGATTCTGGTCGTATACTGCAATAAAATATTTAGAGGGTTCTCTTCTCTTGGAATAACAGCATGTAAAATGAAATACTGAAACTATTTTTCTTTTGCCTTCTCTCTTTACATCTTTGTGCTGTAAGTCTACACAGAGAGTAAGGGAATTCATGGAGAGCCCCCAACCCACCCGCACGCTTCCATCAGTCCCACACTCTCCGTTTCACCCAGCACATTTCCTCTTTGATCTGCTTTACAAATTGGAGCTTCCTGATAACACATCTTCTGTACAAATGGTTCCTTCTCTTAAATAATTGGAAACCTGTTCAAATAGATTTATGGAGGGCCTGGTTGGTTTGGGAAGTGGTTAACAAAAGTAACAGCATTTGGAGACTTCCATTTCCCGACACCAGTTTCCCAATATAATGAATATCTACATGGATTTATGCTCAAGTTAAATATCATTACATTTCTTGTTTCTCAGATGTCTAGAACTGAGAGTAAGGGTTTGTTATAAGACAAATATATCTGTTAGAGACAGTGGTGGTTTTATTTTAAAAGCTCCTATGGAGAACTTCTTTTTCTCTAATGCCTAATTCTTTCCCTTTCTCTTCTTGTTTTCAGAATAATAGTTTGGTTTCCCAGCTTCCTCCTAAATCATCCAGTGCAATTTTTAAAATTAAGAACTCATGAATTTTAATATAGTATGTTTCAATTCATTGCAGCTATTATTCTTTTTGCCACTCACATTTTCCCACATTTGACTGATGGGAGCATCTTTGCTTGGCCCTATTTTTAGATATAACCTAGTAGTCCCTGAGAAGCATCTTGCTTCCTGGTATGACAATATGTTCCAGACTCACTTTGTACATATTCAACTGAAAACCTACAATCAGCTGTTTCTCAAAGGGACTCTTGTGATATTTTTAAAAGAAAGAAAGCCCTATTTTGTTTTTTTTCTCTTATGTTAAGAAATACAGAAACGCATGTTAACAGTACAGAAAGCTGAAAAAAAGAAATCCTTCAGCATCCGTCTCAGTTTGAATATTTATATAGTTGATACAGAAAAGGTTTACACTGTTAGATTGAAAAGAAAGTTTGATAGGTGTCAATTTCTGTGATCTCTTAAAACAGTGATTTGTTAAGGATATTGGCCAAACGCACTCCTTATTGTTCCATTTCAAATTATATTACATGCACTGCATGGCCCTCTGAGCTGTTAGTGTCTCCAACCACACATGTACATAAATACAAAATTAAACTAGCTGTAAATCTACAAACATTTTGCTTTATAAAATCTTTGTGCTGGGAGAAATAAGAAACCAGAAAACTTTTTAAAAATTTTAATTCATAAACAGTTTATCTGTGTGTTCCTATTAATGAAAGACAAGGTATAAAGTATATACAAATCTGAGAGTTAGTCTCTGCTAAGAGCTTTGGACATATGCATGGCAATTTGTGATGTAAGCTGAAACATGGCACTTTTAATATCTAGTGACTCCTTTTTCTTGCCCTTTTCTTTGTAGAGGGTTTGGCAACCCTTACTACAGGCTAATGGAAACTACTTGTAATATTCATTCATTCTCATATTATTTGTACTTTAAATGTTTCCTTAACAATCCATTTCTCATTTTTGTTTTAAAATTTAAATTCCACCTTACTGATGTGCCAGTCAGCACTTCCCTTTTGTCAGTGTTTCCTTGTAATAAACAATAAACAGAGTGGAGATTGGCTGGGATGAACACATAGAATAAGTTTTATCTTCACACTTCTGATCTTTTGTTGTCTCTTAGCCAAGGATATAGTTCATTTAAGTTTAAATATGTATGTTCGTATCTGCATACATTTCTAGAATGATGGATCCTCTCACTCTTCCAAGTCCAGACTTAACATTTGTAGGTTCATTTGGAAGAATTTGTTCTAGTGGGAAGAAAAGCCAAATCACCCCTTCCCTGAGAGAGCATTTCATACTTCTCTGTCGTTGTGGTCGCACGGAGTCATTATGTAGCAGTTGGCTCTGATACGCTTGCACAGACACAAATTGAGTCAGACAGGGCTGATGTCTCCTGGACTTGGCTGTCATTTGAAACACTGGCATGAGGATGGGAGTGATGAAGAGGAGATGAGTGGGGGAAAGAGCTGATTCCTTTAGCACGTTTCATGTGAAATTTTGAGATTTTTAACATTTGATAGCTGTGGACTGCTTGATAAGTTGTTTTCCAGATGAGATTGATAACAATAGCGGATACAAAGTGGCCAGTTAGTTTTTGGTTTCGAGTAGTTGTATTTCAATGTATGAGCTAATTCTTCATGCCACCCAGAAATCTGTTAAAAAGAAAGCTATCTAGTGGATGGTAATTAGAATGATTTTCAACCTTCCTTTTATCTTTCTTACAAGCAAACCACTCATGCATAGTAATGAAAAAGATAATATCTTCTTTAATTTTCATTTTTATGCTCAGACTCAGTTTCAGAAAAGACACACTAGAGTATCTGTATTACAATTCTTTTTAAAGTACCTAGTATTTTAGTAGATTAACCTATTTCTGGATATCTTTAGTATTTCCTGTCAGTGATTCTGTATGTTTGTTTAAAATATCCCAATATACAAAAATTACAGTTTCATTTTACCCACCAATTATGATAATCATTCTCAAGTTTTTTCATTGATAGGGGAAGCCCTATTATTTGGTATACTCTATATTATTTTATTAAGAGCCTACTCTGTATAAGATTCTGTGTTAGATTTATTGAAGGTTCTATAGGAACAATTATTTATCACTTGAAGAGTTATGCTTCAAATTATTGCTTGGAGCCAATCAGTCATGGCAGTGCTTCCTTTCCATTCCCACCAGGACAACCATCACTCTTTTATGGCCTGTGTTACTTCTCACCTGGGACTCTTGCTCTGGCCTAATAACATGCTCTAAATCATCCCATATTCAGCTGCCTGTTAATCTTTCCAAAGCCTGCTCCCATGTTTTTTTTTTTACTCCAAAACATTAAACATCTATTTTTGTGCTTTGCTGAATAAAAGCTGGTTGACTTAGAGTGACACCGAGGTCCTCCGTGAATTTTTTTTTAAGCCTGGTCCTTTTTTACTTTGGCTCATCTTTTTGGTTCATTAATGTGCCCATTATTCCAACTCAGAGTGTGATCACTTGACCAGCAGCATCAACATCACCCAGGAATATGTTGAAAATGCAAATTCTTGGGTTTTACCCCACACCTACCAAATCACATTCTCAGGGTGATGCCCACCTGTCTGATTTCACAAGCCCTCCAGGTGATCACCTGGGAAGCCCTGCTCCACCCAATGAGGCAACTCACCTTTTCCACAGTGTCTTTTCCACTGCCATACACCTTTGCATGAAATGCTTGGGATGCCTTTCTCTCATCTTCTTAAAATCCTGCTTAGGCAGTCAAGGTCCAGCTTGAGCCACTACTTTTTCCATGATACCATTCCTGATCATAACTTTTATGGCATTGTTTGGTTTCGCTTAGTTGTGGTAATCATTTATTAACTTGTGCTAGTTGTCTGTTGCACCTGCTTTATTTTCCATGCTAAACTGAAACTTGCAGAGGATAGACTCCAATTCATATTGTAGCTCACAACATCTTGTGCTCAGTTGCAGTCTCTGAGACCTTGCACTCAGTAGGCTTCTGAAAATAGTTTGTGGTGCCTTGATTTTACATAGAAGGTTGAGAAAACTAAGCCCTTGCCCAGGAGGTACTTAAAAATCCTGTGAAATCAAAGAAGCTCAGGCTAACTATTGTTTTGACTTATTGAAGCCAAACTAGACTTGAATGTTGATGTGTCTTCAGGGAAGAAGCCAAATGTGCTAGTGTAAAAAATTCTAACCTCTACTATTTCACGGGAGAAGTTGAATCAGGCCTGTCATTTCACCTGGCATCAAGAAAGCAGCTTCTGTTATCTTGTCAATTATAGCCTTTTATCTGGCATGATGAAACTTCTCTAAATCTCTCTTATAAAACCACTGTGCTTTCTCCCACTGATGCATTCACATAATGTTTCATCAGAAGTGGCCAATTCCTTCTCCATAGCCTATTGCCCAAAAGGTGGCCCAATCAGTGAGTGAAATTCAAGGTGGTTCACTTTAGGGTGACCTGAAAATGGGAACAAAAAGTTAGGGCTTCCATGTTTTACTAGAGAAGCTGTTTCATTCCTTTGACAAAGGCATCACAGTTACAGATGTATTGTATATTTAATATGGTTTCTGTCTCTTAAGATGGGAAAAGGAGTGAGAAATCTAAATGTCTTTGTGTTTTCTTCTCCTTCCTTTCTCTTCCTCTCCCTTTGCAGGCTCTGAAAGTGTTCCAGCTGACATTTCAGACCGGACTGACTTGCTGTGGCTTCAGAGGCAGTGCTTCCAAGCTGCCCCAGCATGCTGCTGCCAAGCTGCAGGATGGTGCACATAGCCAGGCCACTGCTGCTGCTTCTTGCTTTCTTCCTTCGCGCAGAGGCTGAGAGTAAGCCATTCTCCCCTTCTCTAGGGGGCTGTGACTGTAATGAATGGTTTTGTTTGCAGTTGGCACCAGGCTGGGGGCCTCTGAATACGTTTCCTTTGGAAGTAAATCCTGAGACACTGTGGGATCCTCCTTGGCTACCAGCCAGTGTTTGAAAGAGATTATTGATGTGACTTCCTTACCGTTTCCTCTCCTTCTTAATGCCTCTTTTGTTGTGCATCTAACTGCCCCTACTGTTGTTGTTGTTTTTAATACCTCATACCAGCCTGGTGGCAACGATATTATGAGACCAGTGATACAACCCAAACAGAGGTTAACCGGTTGGTGGTGCCAATAAGTGAACATTATTCAGACCTGTTAGAAATTTCTTTAGTTTTGTGGCTATCTCTCAGTTTAGAAAAATACACAATGTCACATTTAGCCCAATTAAATTGCCAAGCCCCATGTAGCTGTCATAGCAGCTGTTCTAATATAGTCTCTCCGACAGCTGTTGTCGCATAGAGTATTCAAACAAATCAAGCAGAACTGACAACTTTGTGGCTGGATGGTCTTAGAGTGTGAGGAGAATTCTGTGGCATGCAGATAGCAAAGTTCACATTACCAGACTCAATTTATGAAACCGAGATTTGGTCACTTAGCTTGCCGATTAATGAGAAGATACTCTCTCCTTTGTAATTAGAAAATCACTAGATCTACCTTGTTTACATGTATTTCTTATTCCATCTGTACTATGGCTCTTTGGAAGAGATGGCACTAGAAATAGACATGTCTCAGTCCTGTACTCACTGGCATGTCTAGTTTCTTGGTATTGGTTTAGTTCATATGGTAGTTGAGCATTCTCTTTGGGAGTCCCTGGGTGCTACTAAAATTAATAACATCGACAGTTATTAAGTTTTCCCTCCAATGACCATTTCAGTGAGATTAAATTTGATTCATGTGAAGGATATTTTGAAGACAAGGATCCTATGTATCTTGGCCCTACTTATTAATTGCACTTTAATAGAAATTCCCCCAATAGTAGCCAGTTTCCTTGTTTAAATAGGAGCTCACTTTTCTAAAGAAAATTTTTTTCAAGAGTGAAAGAAATCATATTAATAATAAGGATACATATGGAATATGCATGTTTTAAGTACAGCATTCTCTGATAATAATGTATATAGTCCCCTATAGCATTTGGGAATATTGGTTTAAGGTGAAGCCGAGGAATTTCAAGGGCAGTGCCAGCAAACAATGAATTGGGAAGAGACCACATGTAAGATGTTCTTATTATATTAAAACTATTTAATATTGAATTGAATTTAAAGTTAAAGCCTAGATTTACTTCATTAAAAAAAAAAGGAAAGAAGCATATGGCTTTATTTCTCTGTTTTGGCTAGAGTGAAAAAGCAAGTTGTTTTACACTTGTTAATTTTTGGCAAAAGTGTAGTAAGACCCCAGGAACCCACTTTAGTATCAGATGGCAGCTAGAGATTTTCCTAAAATTGCTAGATATAATTATCATGTATCCATGAAGTTATCCTTCCAGATAAATAAAAGTGTTCTTCTGCTGAGCTGCTGCCCTGTTGCTGAATTTTTTTTGTTACAAAGCAATAGGCAGATGTCAAGATTTTAGCAAGTTCTTTTAAAATTGTTTTAAAGGAACAATTGGTGTCACAAATCTTCATCTTCTTTTCTTCCAGTTCCTCTCCTGCTTCTCCCTCTTGCCCTTGTTCTCCTTTGCAACTTCTCGTATGATAAAGTCCTACAAAAGAAACCACAGAGACCCTTCCTTTTTAGTAAAATTGAGATATTTACCATGTTATTTATTTATGTGGCGCTTGTTTACAAACTCAAGTTGTAGCCTGCCTAAGAATCTGTTCTCTCCTACTCTTTTCCCCTCCCATTTCTATTAAGAAGAGGGGACAGGCTTTTTTGGCAAATTATTTTGTTTAGTTTTGCCTTTATCTATGTAGCTTTGGTCAAAACTCTATTCCCTTTAATAGATTTATCTGGCACTGTTGAATAGCATGTGTGTCCTGAAAGTTCTTGGCAAAAGAGAAAAATTAGCCATATTTTTTATGTACATTTTAAAAGAAGAAGGAATGTCAATTAGTAACCTGCTGGAGGATATTTGCAGTATGTTAGAGGATGTGTTAAGATGGTGATACAATTTTAATCATGAGGGAAAAAAAAAAACATTACTAAAATGGGACCTTGATGATGATCTATTAAATTCTGTCTTTGCCTTCTATTGAAACACCGAAAAAAACAAGACATAAATAACAGTAAAGAAAAATGTGACTTCTTTACCATCACATAATTGTAATATTTCTCAAGCTTTCATTATTTGGGCCACTTGTTTATTTCACTTAGCCTTCTTTGGCACATCTTACTTTATTTACTTTCCTTTTGCCTAGCTGTGTTGGTTGTGTTTTCATCCAAGGGTTCAAAATTTAATAGTAAAACTACTAATGTTAGGGCCATTTGGAACTCTGAAACAATGTTTAAAAAAAAAATTACTCCCTCACCCCCCATCTATATAGAGGGCTATATGTAGCGTGGATGGTTGGAAAGAAGCCACTCTAGTTTATCATGTTAATTTAATGTGTTCAACTTTTTGAAATGATTAACTCCAAAAAAACTCAGGAATCAGGATTATAATCTGCTATGTAGAATGCTATAGCAAAGTCTTGGGTGTAATGTTGCCTTAGCTAGGAGAGTTTGTAAGCCTTGGTTCAAATCCAAGTTGAAAAATTGTGATAATTTAGCAGAAACTTACAGTCTTTGCCATTGCCAATTTAAAATGTCCTCTAGATTCCTACTATTAACCTTAAAAGGTGTTATGGATATCATTCTTTTCATTCCTATGTCTTGAATGCTCTAAATGATTTTGTTTGTATCTTGAATGTATGTATGGAGAGCTGTGGTTTCAGGGAAGGGGCTGTGTGACTTCAGTGTGAGTGCCATGTGTAGCTCTTCTTGTGCAGGGCCAACCAGATTTCTTTTTGAGGAGGACACTGTGCCATCTGATTGAGGGCAATTTGGTGGAAACATCCATGCAAACATCCATGTACATTAAATATGAATTGAGATTATGTTATATTAGTAGAATATCCTGGGCTGAATCTTTTTCTTTTGGTTGAGTTAGCATAATAGCTTCTGGTAGTTCTATTTATTTTTAACTTTAGTTTACTTACTTTTTCTTCTCCCCTTAACAAGATGATGACCAAGCACCTGCTATTAGCACCCTCTTTCATCAGACCACTTTCACTCTAATGAATTGCTTACAGTTTACTGTTACATTCTAGCCCTGAGTTTTTACTTGGCCACTATAATTGGAGCTGAGTGTTCACTGGCCTACTATTAGAAACGCAGTTCCGGATAGTTTAATTCTTCAAGTGGTTTAGTTCATCCATTTGCTTTTTTCCATTTTTCCATTTCAGGTGGTGAACTCTTCCTCATTTTCCTTCCTTATTCATAAGGAATCTTGCTGTAGTCACTACATACCCAGTAAATTTCTGTCCAGTCTGAAAACATTTACATTTTTTGTTGTTTATATCCAGAAGATCTTCTTTATTCCTTGGGTTTAGAGAACAGACTGGCATCTGTGAATAAGATAATCAGTTTGGCCTTAAGCATTTCCTGATGGGTCGCACAGAGTCTGGTTGTGAATCTGTTTGTCAGCTTGTAACCTGGAACAAGGTCCAGCATGTTCTTTGCCTTAGCTTCCTTATCTTTAAAATGTGAATGCTAGCAATGATGATGATTATGATGAGGATGGCATACCAACTCTTCTGTATTTGTAAAGATTATATGAGTTTATGTAAAACACACTGATTGGCAGTTGACATTTGTTAGGTATTCCATAAATGTTAGCCATTATTCTATCATTGTTTAACATAGCAAATATTTTTATTGGGCATTTATAATAGGTACTATGCTAAAATTCTTTTATTTGACCGACCAAATATCAGAATTTAAGTGGTTGATAAGCTGGGCTTTCTGGCAGCATTTTAGAGTCCCCACCTTGTTTCTCTATTAAGTTCTAAGCATAGCAGATTCTTACAAACTCTTGGCCCTGGGAATTAAACTTCCTTTGAAGATGAAGAGTGGGTGAGGGGAAAATTTTAAATTATATCTGCTTAGTGCTTTTCTCTTAGAATTACCAATTTAAACATAATTTTCCTTGGTCTAATGGATAAGGGAAGGTATGCCATCTTTCTGTTCTATTGCTTTTTTGTAATGCATTTTCTTGAGCTGCTCAGAGGGAGGATCTGTAGATAATTACTGTAACTAAAAATGCAGTAATGGGCCAGTGACCCAGAAAGCTGAAGATATGGAGGTGAGAATAAAGAGGAAGAAAGTAGGTGGCACATGAGTTATTCTGGGTGATCATGAATTATTCTACAAGAAAATAAACATGTTTTGAAGAAAGAACAAAAAATGGGATTGAAGGGCAGGGCAAATGGTTTCACTGGCATTTTATACAAATCGTTGTTAAAAAATAGCCTTGGTCAAGTAATGAGACTTTCAAAAATGAAGTTAGGAATGGAAAGATGCCTTTTCTGTGTCACTAAATGTATACCTTCCAGCTCGTAGAAACAGTTAACACTTGAAGCATTCATGTCTCTTTAAAAAAGTGTTTTCACTTTTGTTTTAGCTTATGAGTTTTTTTTTTTTTTTTATCACCCCAAATTATTTAACCATCTTTTGATAGGTAAATTGCTTTGGATGAATGAAATGTTCTAACATTAGATTGGAGTGATAGCACTAATTGGGTATAAATATGCTAGATACCATTGAATTGTCTATTTCAAATGAGTGAACTCTATGAACTGTGAATTATACCTCAGTAGTGTTATTTAAAAAAAAATAAAAGATAAACATTAACCCAGCTCTTTGATTAGAATCCCCTTGATATATGCAACCTGAAAGGAAATTTTTTTTTTTTTCCCCATTCAGTTAGAATAAGCCTTGTTTATTTAGGAGAGCAGGAAAAAGCCGTGTGTTTATCAACAACTTCCTTGTTTTCATTTTTTTCTGAATTTACAGAGGTGTGGGAAAGGTAAAAGCATCACTTCTCTCCTCTCCTCCCTGCCTTTACTTTAAAATAGCTAAAATTAGACATCCAGCTATCTGCAGCAAGGAAAATATTCCAGCTATTTTATTGATCTTTTAGTCCTATTGGGAAGTTCCTGTGCTTTTCTGAATTGATAGTTCCCAACCGATCTTTTTCCTACCTACAAAAATCAAGAATATTTCACAAAACCGACAAATATGTATGCATCAAATGATTTTATTGAGTGTAGTGGGACTTCCCTTCCTTAATCCAAAGTGTGACATACTTGTTATCTCTGATCTCTCTTTGTAATGAGGCTGTGTGCTTGAAGGATAGACCAATATCTAAAAATGTTTGAGCTAGTTGTTACTTAGTATTGCTGAGAAGCTGGTGGTATTTGATACTGTTTCAAGGCTTCCTCATTTCTTTCCCTCCCCATTCTTAATTTCTTCTTATCTTCCTCACTCAGCTGCTATTTACCTGGCCCATTTAAACACTCTTGGTTTGTTTAGGGTCCTGACTCTTCTTGGCCATTTTGATATGCTTCAGTTATTTCAGAAAACTCCAAGCTGACGTCCATCATGAAATGAAGAGTCAAAGAGAAAACATGGGTGATTGGGTGCAAAGGCATTTTAGAACCAATGACCTTACCTACATATTTGTATTTTCTCTTTTCTTCAGCTTGCTGTAACTTTTCTTATTTTTCCACTAAAATATTGTTGTCTATGTGCATGTGTCTCTATGTGGGAAGCTTTGTGCAAAACAGTGGGGATAAGATATTGAAAAAATGTAGTCCCACAACAATTTGTGAACTGTCTTAAAATTTCATCACTTACTTTTCAGAACTCTCTAGCAATATTCTCAGACTTTATCTCCAGGTAAGAAGTAGTGCTTAAATGGACTCTGGAGCTGGGTTTAAATTCTTCCTCTGCTGTATAGTTATTCTTAACACCGGCAAGCTAAAAAATCTATCTGCCTCTATATCTGCAAAATGGTGAGAAAAAACAGCACATGCTTCACATGGTTATCATAAGGATTAAATGAAGAGCTGCTTGTAAAGCATTTTGAATAATAGGATTACATATTTACTAAATGTTAGTTGTTAGTATGCTTTTTTCCTCATTAGTTTGCATCATTTCCAAATTATAAGTATCTATGGTTAGATCACTATTAGTACTTATTGTCCCATTAACTTCATATTTTGAGCACTATCTTTTAAAAATTTAAATATATGTCTTTACATGCATTTGTGGTTCCAAAGGACATTGATGATTGACTCATTCGTGTGTCTAATAATCCCCTTAATACAGGTTTATTGGTCACATACCAAGTGTCGGACCTTGAGTTAATTTCTAGAGATACATTGGTGAGAAAAAAGATGTGATTCTTGCCCCAAAGGGCTCAAAATCTAGTGGGGTAGACAAATATTTAACATTAATCTGAAAAATTTACATTTTCTATATTAAGTATTATGAGAAGAAAACACCAAACTAAGTGCCTTATCTGTTCAGAAGAGTAACATAAAGCTTTCTTGAGGAATTAATTTTTATTTTGAAATGTTCTGCGACCCCAAGAGTTGCAGAAATTTTACAGGGACTTGCCATGTACCCTTCATCCAGTTTTCCCCACTGATAAAATATTACATAAACACAATACGATATCAAAACAAGTAAATTAACATTGCTACAATACTATTTACTTAACTATAGACTTTATTTGGATTTTTCTATTCTTTACATGTCCTCATTTTTTAAAGGTTTATAGTGGGGTTGAATTTTATACATATAGAACTCAAGGAATGGTTTCTGAGCGAGTATCTGCTGTATGAGTAGAAGCTCACTCAACTACATCTTATGGCTGAGGGAAGAGCATATCCTATACTCCAGAGGCAGTGATAATCAGGTGTCTTTCAAAGTTTGAAAAACCCAGTGCAGCTGGAACTCAGAGAGCTAAGAGAGAAAATTCGAACAGAACTAGAGAAGTAGGCAGAGAGTGACTGTTGCAAGGCTTCATAGATCTTCAAAATCTGTTTTTTCACTGCCCTTCCCCCTTTTTTGGGACATGACTCCCAGGGGTGTAAATCTCCCTGGTAATGTAGGACAGAGCTCCCTGGATGAGCCGGGATCTGACATCAAGAGATTGAGGAAGCCTTCTTGACCAAAAGGGGAAGAGAGAAATGAGACTAAATAAAGTTTCAGTGGCTGGGAGATTTCAAACAGAGTTGAGTGGTTATCCTGGAGGGTATTCTTATGCATTATACAAATATCTTCTTTTTAGTTGGTGGGGCTTTGGAGTGACTGGAGGGAAGTACCTGAAACTGTTGAGCTGTGTGACTGAGTGATTGCAAAAACCTCGTGTCTGATGCTTCTTTTCTCCAGGGTATGGACAGATGAGTAAAGAAATATGGATAAAAAATAAATAAGTAATAGTGGGGATAAGAGGTAAAATAAATTGGGTAGATGGAAATTCTAGTGGTCAATGAGAGCGGGGGGTAAGGGGTTGATATGTATGAGTTTTTTCTTTTCTGTATCATTTTTCTAGAATGATACAGATGTTCTAAAAAAATGATCTTGTTGACAAATACACAACTATGTGATGAGATTGTGAGCCATTGATTGTACACCATGTATGTGGAGATGTGTCAAAAATATATATTTTTAAAGACATTCTTTTTTATTCTAAGAGTAGTGCAAATCATTGGCTGATTTTTAAGTAGGGGAGTGACAGGAAGAGGTTTCTATTTTAAAAAGATCAGTCTGGCTGCAGTGTAGACAGACTTTGGAGCCTGGCCAGCCAGAGTGGCTATGATATCTGTTAAGTGCTAGTTGAAACAGAAGTAAGATGTGGTACAAGGGACAAGGGTGATGGGAGCTTAGAGAGATGAGACATCCTTGAAACTTAAGAAATAATTTTAATTGAGTACTGTGAGATGCATTCTTGTAAAAGTTGACCACAAATAGATTATTATAATTTGGAATAAAGAGAGAACCCAGCTAAAAAGGCACCTGATACATAGCCAGCCCTTCTCTTCCTGCCCTTGCCTTCCTTTTTATGTCTTCTTTATTGGTATTAAGTGATTGTTTAAGGTATTTATAAAGGAGTTGGAGGGAAAAACACTTTAAGATGCTTATAGGAGAGAAAATAAATTGTGTTGTTTATCACTAAAAAAGACATTTGAACTTTTAAGCTATAAAGATTTCAGGTTGATACCAAGAAAATTCCTCTAATTTCTTTGTTTATCCTTCAAAGGTAAATTTAAATAACATCATTTAATTTCAAAGCAATAATATTCCATTCAGTAAGTGCCTGCTCTTTCCCCAAGACAAGTCAGTTCTAGGTCCTTGTTCTTACAAAATACATATCTAGTCATGTGTGGGTTTGGGTGAAGGCAGCAATACAAAGTTGTGAACAAAAGAATAAATGAACAACTTCACTTTGGACAGTGATAAATGCTAAATAGTGAAACAAGGGAGTTCTGGGTAATGGGACAAGGTACTTATCATTTTATGTCATTGCTGAGTAAAGTATGACATTTAATTTGAATGATGGGAGGGGTCAGCCATGAAAAAATTGAAGTACAAAGTACCCAGATGGATGAACAGTAATTGCAGAGCCCCAAGGCAAGAGCCTAGGGTGTTCAAAGGGTAAACTGAGGCCTAGGAGACTGAAACATAGCAGGGTGAGAAGAGGTAGTGAGAGGTCAGATCAGATTGCCCTGTAGGTGTTGGAAGGAGTTTGGATTGCTAGGCCAAATGTTAGGCAAATGTGCACAGACACTGATATTATCTTGGGATATGTATTTGTAAAACTTGAATTAGGTACTACTGTCCTCTGCTGGAATGAGATAAATCTTATTTTGTTCACAAGTAGTGCATGGATCGTTTGGTCCAGTCACCTGGTCACGTTGTACTTTTATTATCTAACAAGCTAACTGAAAACTAGCCAATATACTTTGAGCACTAAAGCCCATGATTAACAAAAGCACACGTGTCTGATCTTAGTTTTTTATCTTTGGCCAGTTGTGTTTAAGAATATGATAACTTTATATTGGAAGTATATAATTAAGTCTAAACCTCCCTTCATCAATATCCTTTGCTGTCTAGGGCTAAGGAGTGTGCTATGGAAAGTGGGCTGTAATTGAAGGTGATAACCAACATAGAATTGTAGGGTAGAGACGGACTTGAGTAGGTCTTTTCTCTATATGCTTCTATTTACTCAAGATTAGAGGAATAGAGTTCCTAAGTGATGAGTATATTCCCAGGATAGATGAAAGCTTTTTAATAAAATCTTTTCTAATAAACTTCCACTTGGGAAAAAGCCATCTTTATTGCTTGTGTGATTTAACATATTTGGATTTAGTTTAAGCCCAATTGGAATATAGAATAATATATAAAATGAAGATTATTAAGCCATAAGTTAAATATGTTTTCTCTAAAATATTGTGTTAGCAACTAGGTTTGGCTTAAATTCTGGTTCTTCTACTTACCTGGAGCAATTTTCTCAATTCTTCTGACCCTTTGGGAATGCTTCTAGTTCTCATTAGTTATTGTGAGGTTTGAATGAGATGCCATGTATGGAATGCTGCAGGTGCCTGATTCAATAAAGGTTCATTTTCATTCTGTCCATTAAATATACAGTTAATTTCTGACCTATCCAGAAGTCACCTATCTAGCAGTTTCACCAGCTGTGGTTATTTTCAGATCAAAGAATTATACCTTAGAACAGCAGCAAATAAGACAAGGCGAAACAAAAATATCTCTCATGTCATAGATTTGTATTACAATTCATGTGCTGAACCCCTGTTGAAATCTTTCCATGCTACGACACCATGTAGCCCAGAGTTATTAACTTTGTTGCTATTAACATTGTGGGCTGGATAATTCTTTGTTGTGTGCAGCTGTTCTGTGCATTGTAGAGTATTCAGCAGCTTCACTGGCGTAGCACCTTAGCCAGCAGAATGTCTAGACATTGCAGAATGTCCCCTGGTGGGCAAAGTAGCCCTTGCCGAGCACCGCTGATACAGTGGAAGAATTGGGATGGTATGTTGGGTGGAGGCCAGAAGGGGGAGATTCTGCCCTTTAAACTTCTATGGGCTTTGAAGGGGAAAACTTCATCAGAGATATGATAGATATTTCACAAGTTTCTAATTTATGCAAATTAGAAAATAGAAATCATAGTTCTGTTTAATATCTCTAGCCAGAGGCAGAGCGCTTAACCTTCCCTGGTCTTGTTTTAGTGATTGAATGAGTTAAGCAATGCAAAGTGCTCAAAACTACACCTAGAACATAATAAGCACTAAGTAAATATTGTTATTATATTAATTATGCATTTTATAGTATATTATATCGTGTTTGAATATTATTTTTTATTTTTGTAATGAATTGTGAAGACAGCCATCTCACAATTGTCATAAAATTCCTTCCCTGTGTATAGTACTTTAAGCACTATATCTCTGATCTCATTTGTCCCGAATATTCTAAGGGCAGGCAGGTTACCTTATCGTCCCCACTTCTCAGGTGAAATGAACCAGGAGTCAGATTTGATGACCTGCCAAGAGCAACTAGGTGTGTAGGTTATGCAAGAGCCTGGAACTCAGCTCACTTGGAATCCTTGTCTAGGGAGAAGGTGAGGCAGAACATCTAAAAAGAGCAAGCACAGAAGCTCAAAGTAGAAGGAAAGTTTATATCATATTTGCAGTTGATGAACTGTGTGAGAATTAGAAAAGCTTTGCATGACTTTTTTTTTTTTTTTTTTTTTTGCATGATCAGGCTCTGGGAATCAAACCCGGGTCTCCAGCTCAGCTGGCATGAATTCTTGCCACTGAGCCACTGTTGCACCACCCTTGGATGACTTTTAGGTACGTTTCCTTCCAACTTCAATTAAAAAAAAAAAGAGAGAGAAAAAGTGCTTCAGCAATTCGGAAAATATTTGCGTTCTGTACAACCAAAATGTTTTATTGCAAAATGATTTTCATTTTTTATCAGGCTTTCTGGTTGCTCTTACCTGTCGGTTTGATTCTAAATTGCCGCACTAAGGTCTGCCTTCAAGAGTTTACCATCCTAAACCTAATCATGATACTTGTTATTGTCCCCCTTACCGTGGTGGAGTAGAGATCATGGTCAAAATACTTTACAGCTCGGGGTGGAGTCTGTTTTCCCTCCTCCTGATGTGGGTTGGTCCTGTGACTGCGCATATCAACAGAATGGTGCAGAAGTGGTGCTGGCCAGCACTGGGCTGGGCCCTTGGGAGACCCAGTTGCTTATACTTTCTCTGGGAGTTTGAATAATCATATATAAAATTCCCATTTACCCTTCTGGAGGGATGCCATGGAGAGACAGAAATGCCTGGCCAGCCCCAGCCTGCCACAGCCTTCCCGTCGGAAGAGCCAGATTTGTGAGCTAGGACTTCTTGGCTTCCCAGCTCTGGTCCAGCCTCTGCCTGCTGACGGTAAAAGCCACAGGAGCGATCTCAGGTGAGCTGAGAAGGCCGGCCCAGCTGAAGCCTGAATGGCAGAAACCTGGGCAAAGAAATCTTTTCCCTCAGCAAGTTTTGGGGTGGTTTGTAATGCAGCAGCAATAAATAAATGAAATAAATAATTGAAACACATGGTGATTATTGATTATTCTCAAATAATCCCAGCAATCTTGGACCTGCAGTTGTTGTAAGCTTCCCTCTCTTCTGAGACTGTAGCACCGATGATGCCTTAGATATCAAGCCCCTAAATGCAGTTCTCTATTGAAGCAAAAACCTGTTGATAGAAGTCATTTCAAGTCTGGTGCTAAAACGTTAAAAAAATTTACTTTACATATTTTGCATTCGTTTCAACCAGTGGTCTGCAGATGTTTTCTGTGAAGGGTCTTATAGTAATATTTCAGTCTTTGTTGACAATCCTGTCTCTGTCACAGTGAATCATATCGCTGTTTTAGCAAAAAAGTAGCTATAGACAATACATAAATTAATGGGCACAGCAGTATTTCAATACAACTGTAGTTACAAAAAATGTATAGTTTGCTGCATTTGGTTCATGGGTTATAGATTGCCGACCTCTGCTTTTGATACTACTTACCTACAACTTCTCACCACACAGGGGAAGTGGAGACAATGGATCAGCAGTTTTCACGTGGTGAGATTAGTTAAGGGAATTAATAAGTTTCCTTCGCCTCTTTTAGCACTTTACTTTGTTGGCAATGTTTACTGGGAGCAGATTAATTAGATGAAATAAGTTCAAGGAGCACATAGAGAGGTGTTTAATAGTGCTTAACTTTTAGAATTTATGCAAAAAAAGCTCTGTGTGTTATTGCAGTTGAGGTCTTTTGGGGGTGGGGGGTTGCTTCAGATACTCAGCTGTTAGTTCTGCTTCAGATTGCAAAGTCCTGAAAAATGAATAATGTATTAGCTGTGGGATATTTTACCTTGCACACTGAGCCTGACATTTGGAAGTATGAATATCTTAAATATAGAGAAAAAGATGCTGGAAAGTGTTACGTGTACAGGGAATGTTGTACAGGGGTCTGTAAAACAAAAACCAAACAACATTTGTAATCATGGGTATTGAAGCCTGATATTGGTTTCATAAAGGCAAGTAAAAGTAAACGTCATGGTGAATTTGATCACATCATAGGCATTAAAGTGGACTTGTGGTATCCATGCACACTGTCCCATCTCAGTGCTTACAAATCCAAAGCAAAATAAAACTCTATAGCGGAAGCATCGTTGATTCAGCAGTGCAGTGCTCTGAAATAACAGGATCCGCGATGTCAGCAAATTGAAAATCCTTCTTGGGAAGTGAGGAGGGGGCAGTGGGCACATTATCACCTTTGGAATCCCTGACTCATTTAGGCAAATTTAAAGAACCAACTACTGCCAGCCTATCCTGGCAACTGGTAGAAGACACACATTTCTGCAGATGTACGAGGAGTATAATTATTTTCTCGTAGGAACTGAGGCTGTTTAGAGTTGTATGAAGAAGTAGTACTAATTAAATTAAACAAAAAAAATCTTGGCTGAATATGAAGGAAAATGACTAATGGTTACAACTATTCAACTGTGGTGTAAATTCTCCTGGGAAAGAGCGAGAGCCCCACAGTGTGAATCATTTGAAGTAAGCAGCAGAAACCACTGTGGAGAACTACTGTTTCTGAAATGATCGAAACTACATCAGCAAATGGATAAAAGAAAGATCATTTAGCAATTGCAAAACACAATTCTTTTTCCATTTTAATTGTTCTGATTTGAAGTGAGAGATGGAAACAGAAGGGATATTATGATAATTATAATAAAACAATTCCTTTTATTCTGGAATCTGTTTTCTCCACAGGACTTGCAGTTTAACAAATGAATCTGACACCACCATTGGGCAGGGAATGAATTGGCTCACTTCCCTTTGGTGTATTTACTTAGGCCACTAGACTCCTCTTTGAAGCCCAAAAGAAACTCACAAATTACTCACCATCACCAGCATTCTAGTCAGCTCAACGTTCTTTCTGTTTTGTGTCGTTTTTCCCCAGCTTTGCTTGTATTCTCTTCCTCTCCCTTCCTCACTGCACACCATCATCATCACAAGCCTTACCTGCTTTTCCACTTCTATCCTTTTCTATTGTCTTTGCCCTCTCTCATTTGTGCCCACTCTGTTCCTAAGCACAGAGATACAAAGATGGAGCTAAGTAACTGCAAAGATAATAAAGAAATAATTACAATACAGTGAATTAAGTGCAGTCATTAGAAGGATGATTAATAGATATGGTGGAAACAGAAAAATTGTTGACGTCTTTAAGCTTGGAGTTTGCCTAGTATGTCAGTGATTCTCAAACTGATGACACAGCAGAGTCACTTGGGGATAAATATGAACTCCAAAGCCCCACACTGACTTTAAAATCAAAATATGTAAAAATATGGACCAAGCATAGGTAATATTTTTTAATGCTGCTTAGTTCATTCTCTAATGTAGCCTGACACCCACCGACTACTAGTCCAGGTGAATGAAAACTTGGAAGTGAAGTTTCAGTGCATTTTTGGTGGATTGCTCACAGCTGTGTGCAGGGTGGATCTGAGGGTGGGAAATGGGTTAAGAGGCTGCTTTGAGATGAAACAAGTTAAGGGTCAGGAGAATCTGAATTGTGGTTATGGTTATAGGATAGAAAAGTGGGGCGAGATGCAAAACTCATTTAGGAAGTAGAATCCGCATGACTTGATGATGAGCTGAACTTGGTAAATACTTGAGAGTCATAGTAGGAACAGCTGAAAGGTAGAGGAGATGTAACCAAGGCAATGGACACTTCTTTGTGTATTTCTTTTTTTTCCCCTCCACTTTTATTATTTGTGCACATAATACAGTTTTTGCATCTCTCCTAGAGGATGTCATAGTTGTCCTATGTATTAGAGTTGTCTGAATATCTCATTTTCCATATTTGGAGCAAGGACATTTACTCACCTCACATCCTGCCTCCTTCCCCCAATCCTAATACTGGTCCTTGAAGACAACCAGGGGTCAGCGAACTCAGATGTCCACAGTGACCAGGAAAGTAAAATTAGTTATTGAAATAAGCTGTTCATCTCTTTGGAAAGATTGTACTGAGTTCCCATGAGGAAAGTAACCATTTCAGTCAATTGGAAGGAAACGCATGCCCAGGATCTACGGATTTTTCTAGGAAAGCTTGAAATCCAGATTTATATGTGAAAGGTCATTAATGCTTACATATTGGCTTGCATCAAAAATCATTAGTAACATCACACTGTGTAGGAGACCAAAGCAAATACCTCTTCAGGATGTACCTGGTTTGGGACCACAAGCTTTCCATCTCTGTTTAGGGTCTTAGTAGAAGTTTATAGAATTGAAATGAATACATTTTCCAATGCCAGCAATTCCCAACCTTTTCTGCTAGTAACAATAGCAGAAAATTTAACAATGCACCAGCAGCAAACGCTTGGGATAATTCTGTGTGTTGAAAGTGAATTAGAGAATGGACTCCATTACCTGGCATTGCACACTAAAATGTGAAGTAGAAGGACAAATTTAAAATACTTTAACTGAAATTATATAGACACTTCTGGTGAATACACATCTGGAATGATGCATTTACATCCTTTAGTTCCCCATTTTGTGCATTCTAACAATGCCAGGTTTAAGGACCTCAGGTTGATAGACAAAGGTTGGGGAAAGGCACAATCCTCTCCCTCCTCTAGGTTTCATCCATCCCAGGGAGCCAAGTTGGCTTTGGTTGCTGGTGCTCCTTCTGCTCTCAGAGGCTGCTCTGACAAGCCTATATGAAGCCTCAGAATTTTTACGAATAAAGAGCAGTGCAACAGTTATTCAGCCATGAATTAGAATTTCAAAGGCTGGTGCTCAGAGGGGCACTGCCCCAGTGAACAGCTAGGTGGAAACGGGAATTTACTCATATAGTAGTGTCTTGGTACTAAGATATATCTGTGAAAATGATTTTCTGATTATCTGAAAACTAAAGATTTGGTGCTAAAACTTTTTGCACTGTCAGTGCTGATGGAACTTGCTCTAGACGGTACTTCGCTGTTCTCAATATTAAACAGAGCAAATGAAGCATGACTATTGCTTGGTAACTTGGGTGACACAAATTAGGGATATCCATTTACATATTTCTTTCCATTATATTGAGATGCCTTGAGTAATTTCTGTGGCATATGGTTGCTGGAACTGCTGCATTTTTTGTAAATCTGTATATGCTTTATAATTTTAACCAGAAGAAATATGCTGTAGTGAAAAAAGCATTGGCTTTCAAATCCAAAGAACTGAGTTCAAGTCCTGTTTCTTACTATTTTCTGTAGTAGGGCAAGTTTTTGGGCTCTCTGTGAATCGATTTTTGTTTGTTTGTTTGTTTTTAAGAAAATAAAGCTTATACCTGCCAACATTTTTCTAGGTGCTGGGATATGATAGTGAAAAAGATAAGAGACAGGTAGAGTTCATGTGCCTCTGTAGCTCCCTGTGTACCTTTAGATAGCTCATCTTTAAATGGGGTGAAGAGCCCTATCATGCAGTGATTTCATGAGGATTAACTATGATAAAAGTAACTACCAAAGATTCGGGCCTCAGTAATTGGAAGATGCAGTAGCAAGATTTGTTTCTTGCCCCCGCTCTTAGTTGACAGTGCCTTCTAATTTGTCACCTTAAATTTATGCTTAGCTATTTTCATCAGTGATCTTTTTTGTACTCACTTGGATATTCAGGTCCTGGAGGCCTGAGCTTTCTCCTTTCCAAATGTTTTGCACACATGGTCGCTGAGCAGTTCATCCATTCCAGAGATATTCTCCCCACTCTGGGCTTCTTAGATACATCAGTGACCAGATCAGACCAAAAGAATATCTGCATCATGAAGAGCACATTCTCAGAGGTGCAACATTATGAAATAAAACAACAAATGTGCCACAAAAAACAGGAGACAGTTATAAATAAGTAAAGTAAATGATATGATCATAAGGGATAAATGCTGTGGGGCCATAGACCAGAATAGGGGTGATGAAGAATGTGTGTGTGTTGGAGGGGGGCATTTAGATGCAATTTGAAATTGGCAGGTCAGGCCAGGTTTCATTGAGAACATGATATTTCAGCAAAGATTGGAAAGAGGTGAGGAAATACACTGTGGAGAAAAAGTATTTCAGAGACAGGGAGACTAGCCAGTTCAAGTACCCTAGGTTAGGAGTTTGGCTGACAAGTTTTAGGAATAACAAGGGAGATAAATAGTAAGAATGCAAGGAGAGAAGCCTGGTGCAGAGGAGAATTGCCTAGTTGGACATGCCAAGAGGCTTCCCTTGGCAAGAGTGAGTTGAGATCCTAAGGAATATTTAGGGGCTTACTAGTGATATGGAGGTATAAGATCCTTCAAGACAGAGAAAACAGCTTGTGCCAAGGCCCTGAGGTGGAGGGAACAAGGCAAGTAGGACTGACTGAAGAAAGGCTATGTCTGCAAAAGACAAAATAAAGGAGACGATGGCAGAGGGCAGTGAGTACCTGTGAAGGGGGGGGGGGAAGGTGAAAATGATTACATTTGGATATTTTCAAGTTATGCTGGAAACAAAATGGAAAATCAAGTGTTGGTTTTGATGGCAGTGACAGTTCAGACACAAACTATTGTTTCCAGGTAATGGATTCACATGAGTACAAAATAAAATGAATGAGAAAGAAAAAGCACCTGCTGGTAGGTGATAGATGGTAGGAATGTTCCAGAGAGCAGAATTCAAACAACATGTCAGTTTAAGCTTGGAATTCTGGCACTGGACAATTAGGTATATAAGAGAAGATGTAGTTTAAAAAAATGTCTAGACTTTTTACTCTCTTGGGTTCTGTTTTAGAAACAAATTAAAAAAACAAAAAACATATCCATGCACCAGTTTCTAAGAATGCATTTATTTTGAGATTTTTTTATTTTACCAAAGAACGAATATTTTATTACATTCTAGTCTTAATTACATAAAACGATCTAATGGATTAGATTAAGGTATATTTTCTCTAGAAGATAAGCTGTTTGATTCACTAAGCTGATTCTTCCCTGGTGAAACACCTGTAAAGCTGCTGCATTTTTTAGCTCACTTTGTCATTGGCTTTGTAAAATAACCATCTGTATCCATGAAGCATTCCCTGCCGCTGCCTGCTTGCAGGAAGCCTGTGACATTCCCGTGCTGTCCAGCTTTCTTCTGCAGCCCCCTCCCCACAAAAAGGACAGAAGGTGCTTAAAATTACACCAGTAAAAGGTTTTGATTTTAAGAATATCTTATGTTGTTCATTATTAAATAGTCACACAATTGTTAAAGAGCAAAATAAAATACTTCCTATTGAAATGACAGAAATATCAATCTTTTTTTGGGTAATGACATTTTTAAAATTCAGAACAAGAAAATTCTGTTACTATAAGCTATCCTTAGTCTTATAGTATCCAGTCAAAATAGTATTTTCCATAATTACTGAAGATAGCTCCTTTCTTCCCCATCGCCTTCAGTATAGTTATATGACACATTTGTAAGACAGATTGATTTGTCACAGTGTACACTCTATCTTTCCCTTCATATCCTAGTTGATTTTTAAAATTTATATACAATAAAATCCATTCTTTGTAAGTACAATTTTCTGGATTTTGACAGATATATAGAGCTGTGTATCCACCACTACAGATATGTACAGCAGTTCCATCAATCCTGTAGGGTCAATCAACCCCTCCCCTGCCCCCTCAATCCTCAATGACCACTGATCTGGGTTCAGACCCATTGCTTTTCCTTTTGCATTTAATGGAATCATAGGCTATGTAGCCTTTTGGGTCTGCTCTTTGTTTTCACTTCACAAATACATTTAAGAGTCATCCATATTGTTGCATGAATTAATAGATTGCAACTTTTTTTTGCTTGTGTGATATTGCATTGTATATACATAAATGGTTTGCTTATCCATTTATTGGTTGAAGGACATCTGGGTTGATTCAAATATTTGGTGATTATAAATAAAGCTGCTAAAAAATTTACAGTCTTGGAAAAAATACATTTAAATCAGTTTCTAGAGCAGTGGTTCTTGGAATTTTCTTTTAAAAAACTGGAGGTGGAGGTGGAGAGGAGACATGCCCAGATCCCAACCTCAACAAACTGAATTACAATTTCTGTGAATGGGGCAAGGCTAGTGGTACAGTATAAAAGCATAAGTGATCTTGTTGTGCAATCAGAATTGAGGATTATTGCTTGGAGACATGTATTTTGGGTAATTCAGCTCTCTAGGGTTTTCTTTATTATTTTTTCTTGGCAAGATTAAGTCATTATATTTAGGTACTATAAAGATTCTGCTTCAAATTAGTTGTTTCTCTTAAGGATTTAATTTCATTTCAAGTAGAGAATTACTGTATGCTAATTAAACCAAGGCCTTTTTAAAGGTGAATTTATTGAGGTTTAAGTAGTCATGATAGAAATGTATTCATAATATGCCAATTACATGTCTCAAATATATTTTAATAATTATGTATTTGATTAAAAGGAGTACTTGTTAGTATATAGTGTAATTATATGTTTGAATAAACTAGCACTAGAGCCAAATGAGCTTCCTTAATTAGCAAGACAATTATTTTATATTGCTGATGAAATATATTATTACCCTATATATATTGGTAATATAGTTCTTAAAATATTTTATAATGAAATTTAACAACTGTAATCAATTATGTTGTATTAACGAGTGAAACAGCATTAATGTCCTTGTGAATTGGCCACTTGAGAGATATTTTACATTAAAATAAATTGAGGTATTTTCACATCAAGCTTTAATTAAATAAGAATACATGGAAATTCTTACATTTCCCCAAACCAATCAGAAATGTTATTTTAAAGTTACATAATTTGGTAATCAGAATGCTTACCAAGATGAACTTTCTTTCCCTCTGTACC
Source organism: Tamandua tetradactyla (assembly GCF_023851605.1). Classification (NCBI taxonomy): domain Eukaryota; kingdom Metazoa; phylum Chordata; class Mammalia; order Pilosa; family Myrmecophagidae; genus Tamandua; species Tamandua tetradactyla. The sequence continues at coordinate 88,935,824 of NC_135328.1, forward strand.
GCAGCTTAGCTGTAGTCAGTTGATGGAGAACTTGAACATAATTATGTGATCATCCGGTGCTAGAAAATTTTTCACCGTATAGGTTCCAAGAAATAGTCTTTTAAATAAGAGCTTATAGTATTTAGCAGATTTCTCAGTTACATAGCTAATTGTTCATTTTGATTTAAAAACACATTGATATAATGGGACATATTGTTGATGTCTTGTTGACTTGCCTGTTACGTGTTATTTGCTAATGGACATGAGCCTAAGTGACATATTTACCCCAGAACATTTGGGAGAGTCAAGACTTCAGAGACTTGCTTTCCTGCAAGGGCTGAAAGGTAACTCAGTACCTGGAACACATTGTCCACTATCAGGAAAAAGCTTTCTGGCCTTAGTAATAGAATATTATGGAATGTGCATGTACTGTGTATGTAAAAATTACAACAATACTTGACTTAAAAACCTTTACTAGCCACAACCATAAGATAGAATAAATTGCAGTTTAAGAAATTAAGTAACTTGCCCTTCGTTAATTACTTTGCATAGAAAGTGGTGCAGTGTGATTGATGCCCAGGCAGTTTGACTTCAGAGACCACGTGCTTAATCCCAGCACCACCCTCCCTTTCCATCATTTGCCCCTCCCTTGATTAAATTCAAAGATGCCCTTCCCTGTGCTCCCTCAGCACACTAAACTTCTTTTATAACCTTAGACAGTTTGTGTGTGTGTGTGTCTAGTTCTTCCTATGTTTGATTATGTGAACATGTCTCCTATTAGGGCCTAGATGCTTTCTTCTATTTTATGGATGCATTTGGACAATTTTGTTTTGAAAGAGAAAACAAACACCAGAGTAGGTAGACTGAAGGATGGAGTGGTTGTGTGAGGGTTTGGACACTGTGGTGTGCATTACATGGGTTTTTGCCTACGGAAAGATTATTAAAAATTAGTCCATTCATCCAACGGGTATAGCATTTAATGTATATAATTTAGATTATGCTTAAGAGGGGTCACGATTAAAACACAGTAGTGGAGAGTCTTTTCAGTGAGTTATATCCAATATGGTTAGAGAATCATACTGTAAAACCTAAAGTTCCAGAGTAGGAGTAGAATGTGGGGAAGCAAAATGTCCAGTATTTTCACTATGATCTTCACAGTTCTATGCCCCACCCTGCCCTGCCCCGCTTCTTGTCCACATGTCTTTTTTTATACTAACACAATTTAAGAAACTGCCCAAGAACATTGTAATCAGGTTTCACTGCTACTTTGGAGTAGATTTCAATAAAGGCCTATATTCTTACATGCTTACTTTGAAGTCACTGAAACCACAGAAGTAGGGTGACCAAAGGGACATGTTCCTGTCTTAGGTGCATTGCTTGGTTTAGAGAGACATTATTTGGTTTAAAATAAAAGAAGATTACAGAATGTTAAATATACACTGTCTGTCCAGATAATACATTTTCACAACCATCTGTATCCAAAGAATCATTCAAATGACCTTTGTACTTCTGCATAAGATAAATTGGGATTATATCCCTTGTAATTTGTTGTATGTTCTACCCACATATTTTACTGCAGAAACTAGGGAAAGAGTGTAATTCTTAAGGTCGTATCTTCAAATAGAAAGTTTGGATAAAGTTAATTGATTGTAGGCTTGTTGTTGTTCATTATCTTAATTGGTCTAGGTAATTAAATCATTAATTGATTGGAGGTGATCCCTTGCTAACAAACAGTAAAACTCAGTGCTTTTCTGTTTGATCCCGTAAGAACTGCCATTTCAGTTCTTCAGGCACCGCTTTGTGGCATTTTGTGCTGTTGAATGATGTGAGCTTTACTTTGCCCTTCCAACAGAGACCATGGCACGGGAGGATAATGTTATCCTGCGGATACTGCTGCTTATGGGATGTGCTTCAGTGAAATCAGGCAGCAGTCCCAACCTGACCGTGGTTAATTAACACTGGACGCTAAACCGCACAGATGCAATTCATTTTGAAGACAATCCTGATTCTGGCAATTAGCTTTCATCATTTGTTGTGTTTGTATGAGTCCCTTCCTGAGACAGAATTTCCATCAAAGGACCTTGACACCTATTCCTGTCTGGTGTATGCCCATATGCAGATCTTTAGACTTTTGCTGCAGTGCTCCTGCGATGAGCACTTTTCTTTCCCATTCAAGTTCAGAATGTTGGGTTAATCACTGTTTCCTAAATATATGAGGTTTCTTTTAAAATGTCAATGCCATCTCAAGGGGTTTGGAGAGAGAGGAAGATGCTAAATGGAGAGCTTCTGGTTCATTGACAAAACCACGAAAACTTGTCTTGGGGTGCTAAAATATGAGATGTTTTCACAGAGCCATTTTAAGTCTGAAAAGTTGGCATTTAAAATGAATCACTAATCCAATAATTACTGTAATGCTGGAACCAGACTGAACAAGAGAACAGGGTAAGGCAGTAGCTGTTTTACTCTGGTATTGTATTAAGCCTCCAGGTAATGCTATCATATTTAATTTCAGAAGGGAACTACTATAGTAAACTTGGTTTTATCAAGTTTCCTTGAAAACTATGAGTTTTTCTTTTTCTTTCTTTCTTTTTAAAATTTGATGTTCTTTCTTACGTTCTTTTTGAGACCTGTGGGAGTAATGAAATTCATAATTAGCTTCTTTTCTCCTTTGCTTGGACTAACTGAGATTGGCAGTTACTTGGAAGAATTTGAGTCTTGTGCTTTTCTGGTTTACATGAGAGCAAAAAAAGCAGCAGAAGTAGGTTTAGATGAATGCCTGATGTGGAATGTACGCATATGAATATGATGCTCCTAATCACAGCTAGCCTTTTTTACTATCAACTCAGCTTCCAAGAGTTCTGCTTGTGGAGATACATAGTGAAAAAATACGAATCCTAAGTGATACTAGCAAAATAAACTTTTAAAGAATTTTGGTTTCTGTACCGTAACTACTTTATAATGGCTTGGATTTTAAAGAATAGTTTTAAAGAACAGACTTATGATGTGCAATTATGAATGCATTTTCTATATAGATGCGGCTATGCCTCCTTTAAAAGTATTTTACATGACTATGACAAACTGTGATTTGATAGTCTTGGTGTTATATGTGTTTAATTGCATTTTATCCCAGGAAGCAGATATAGCTGTATATCTTCTTTGCTGTTGCTTCTTATTCTTGTAAGAATGAGACAAGAAAATGCTGTTTCAGAAAATGAAAATCATGTTCCTTAAGTAAACCAAGAATAGTTGAAAATTCAAAACTTTTATAAGTATTCTTCTGTTTTTAAATAATTTTCAACAATTAAAAATATTTTCTTCCAAAATAAATTTAGGAAAGTGAGTTTATCAGTTGAGAATTAGTGTTTTTTTAATCACAAGAAAGACAAATTTGAAAATCCGGTGGTGGAGAGGTCAGGGGCTGGACCCTTTTCAAACTTCCCATGGAAGGTCAGAGAAGTTGATGGGAGTGTGCTGTAATCTGTTTTACATGGATATAAATTTATATAGTTATGACTTGGGAAAAGTGGAAAGAGGAAAGAAAACAATCAAGAGCCACTGAACGTACATTTGTTTTTACTGTCTAAATTGCATTATCTGTGTAACAGGCTTTTGGCTATTTTATATTTTTTATTTATTTACTTACTTTTCTGTGGGTTGTTTGTCTTATTATTGAGTCTTAAGAATTTAAGAATTATTTTTTTTTGGTCAATTTTTAAAAATTTATTTTATAGACAACAGTCTCCCACTCTTCTTCCCCCATCCATCCCTCCCTTGGTGACCTCAACTCTGCTTTCTATCTCCGTGAATTGGCTATTGCTAGTCATTTCTTATCAGTAATAGTCAACTGTATGTGCTTTGCTTGTTTCACTGACCTTAATGTTTTTGAGGTGCTTCTGTGTTGCAGCATGTCTCATAACTTCATTTCTTCTTAATGGCCAAATAATATTCCACTATGGGTATGTACCATATTTTCTTTACCTGTTAATTGGTTGTTTCCAGCTTTTGCTATTGTGATAAATGCTACAGGAAACCTTGCTATATAAGTATCTGTTTGTTAACCCTGTTTTCACCCTCTTTGGTTGTATACCTAGAGGTGGGATTGCCAGGTCAAATGGTAATTCTATATTGAACTTTTTGAGGAAACACCATATTGCTTTTCACAGTGGCTGCACCATTTTACATTCCCACCAACAATGCACTAGAGTTTCAATTTCTCTGCATCCTCTTTAATCCTTGTTATTTTCCATTTTTAAAATAATAGCCATCCTTGTGGGCATGAAATGATATATCATTGTGGCTTTAATTTTCATTTCCCTAAGGCTAATGATGCTTAACGTCTTTTCATCTGTTTATTGGTCATTTGTAATATCTTTAGAGAAATATCTATTCAAATCCTTTGCCCATTCTTTTAATTGAATTGTCTTTTTGTTGTTGGTTTATAGGCATTACTTATTCTGGATGTTATACCCATATATCTGACATGTGGGATGAAATTATTTTCTCCTATATTGTAGGTTGTCTTTTCACTTTGTTGATAATTTCATTCAACACACGAAGTTTAAATTTTCATGAAATCAAATTTATTTCTCATATCTTTTGTTGTTTGTTCTTTTGGCCTCATATGTAAGATTCCAATGCTGAATCCCGGGTCCTGAAGATACCCCCTAAGCTTTTGCCTAAGAGTTTTATAGTTTTAGCTCCTGTTCTTAGGTCCTTGATCCATTTTGAGTAGATTTTCTGTATATGTGTGAGATATGGGTCTGACTTCACTCTTCCACATGTGAATTTCTCATTTTCCCAACACCATTTGTTGAAGAAACCATTCTTTCCCTACTTTATGTACTTAGTACCCCTGTCTAAAATCAGTTGTCAGTAGATATATGGATTTGTTTCTGTACTTTCATGTATGTTCCATTGATGTATTTGTCTCTCTTTCTGCCAGTACCAGACTGTTTTGCTTACTGTTGCTTTGGAATACAATATGGAATTAAGAAGTGTGAGTCCTCCATCTCTGTTCTTCTTTTTCAAGATGGTTTTGTCTGTTTGGGGCCCTTTGCAATTCTAGATAAATAGGAGGATTGGTTTATCCATTTCTACAAAGAAGGGTGCTGTAATTTTAATAGGAATTTCATTGAATTTGTATATTGCTTTGGGTAATATTGACTTATTAACAATATTAATTTTTCCAATCCATCAACATAGAATGTCTTGCCATTTATTTAAGTTTCCTTTCATTTCTTTCAGCAGTGTTCCTACACTTCTGATTGTTTTTAACCAATAAAAGTGCTGAAATATTTTTTCCATCCTTTCACTTTCAGTTTGTACCTATGGATATAAGATGGGTCTCTTGTAAATAGCGTACTGTTGGGTCATGTTTTTTTTACCCATTCTACAAGTCTCTTGCCTTTTCTTGAAGAGTTTAATCCATTTACATTTAGGAAAATTAATGGAAAAGCAATATTTATTTATGTCATTTATCTAATAGAGCTTTGTAAATCATACCTTTTTTGTCCCTTCTTTCCAAGATTATAGAAAAAAGTCATTTGTATCCTTAAATTATTTCTAGATATTTTATTCTTTTAGGATGCTGTTGTAAATGGAATTGTTTTCTTAATTAATTGTTTCTTAATTTCTTCTTCGGGTTGTTCATGACTAGGAATTGTTTTTTATGTATTATTGATCTCGTACCCTGGCATTTTGTTGAATTCATTTATTAGTTCTAATAGTTTCCTTGAGGATTCCTTTTGAGTTTTGTCTGTGTAAGATCATGTCATCTACAAATAGAGATAATTTTAGTTCTCCTTTCCAATTTGGATGCCACTTATTCCTTTCCTTTGACTAATTTCTCCGACAAGAACTTCTAGTACATTGTTGAATAGCAGTGGTGAAAGTGGTCATCATGGTCTCATTGCCAATCTCTGGGGTACCACTGAAGATAATATTAACTGTGGGTTTTTCATTAATGACCTTTAACATGTTGAGAAAGTTTCCTCCTGTTCCTACTTTTCTGATTGCTTTTAATCAGTAAAAGTGCTGGAATTTTGTTGATTTTTTTTTTTTTGGATTTATTATGGTAATCATGTGTTTTTTCTCCTTTATTCTATGTGTAATAGTGTATTACATTGATTTTCATATGTTGTACCACCTGTGCATATCCTGGGATAAGTCCTACTTGATTCTGGTATATAATCTTTTTAATATGCCATTGGATTCTATATGTGTCCCTTAAATTCTGTCAGTGTTTGCTTCACTTATTTTGACACTCTGCTGTTAGGTACATATATATTTATAATTGTTAACTTTTCTTGTTGATGTGACTCTTTTACTGATATATAATATCCTTCCTTGTACTTGTAGTCCTTTTTTACTGCTTTTAGGTACATATATGTTTATAATTGTTCTTTTTTTTTACATGGGCAGGAACTGGGAATTGAACCCATGTCCTCTGGCATGGCAGTCAAGTATTCTTGCCTGCTGAGCCACTGTGGCCCGCCCTGTTCTTCTTATTGATTTGACCCTTTTACCAATACATAATGTGATCATTTTTGACTTGGTTTTGTCTGATATTAATATAGCCCTCCTTTACTCTCTTTTGATTATTTGCATGAAATATTTTTCCTGATCTTTCACTTTCAACCTGTTTGTACCTACAGATATAAGTAGGTTGTAAACAGCCTACTGTTGGGTCATGTTTCTTTACCCATTCTACCAATCTCTGCATTTTCTTGGAAGGTTTAATTCATTTATATTTAGGGCAGTTATAGGAAAAGCGATGTTAACTTATGTCATTTATCCAATAGGTTTTGTAAATCATACCCTTTTTGTCCCTCCTTTCCAAGATTACTACTTTATTTTTTATTTAGATAATCCTTTATACTGAATCATTTTGAATCACTTTTTATTTCCTTTGGTGTCACTTTTAAAGACATTTTCTTTATGGCTACTATGGGGATAAATTTAGCCCACTAAATCTGTTGTAATTTAGTTTGTGTTGATTTCAACTTGACCTCAATTGCGCACACATACGCAGTACCAATATCACCCCATCCCTCCCTTTTATGTTCATGTCTTAGATTGCATCATTATGTATTGTGTGCCCAGCAACAAAGATTTGTGCTGTTGTTTTTATGAATTTGAATTTCGTTCTTATAAGAAGTAAAAGCATTAGAAATGAAACAACATTGGCACATATATTTACTTAAACTGTTACTTACACTGAGGATCTTTATTTCTTCATCCCATATCAAAATAATGTCTGATATCCTTTCTTTCAACATAGATCTCTCTCCCCCCCCCCCCCCTTTTTTTTGTATGCTATATGGCGGGGTCACATTTCGTTCTTTTTCCATGTGAGTATCCTGTTACTGCAGCACCATTTTGTTGAATTTTTAACTTGTTTGCTTTTGTTGATTTATTTGTTCGTTTCTTTGGAAAGTACATGGGCCAGGAATTGAACCTGGGTCTCCCATATGGCAGACGACAATTGTACCACTGAACTACCCTTGCTACCCCAAAGATGGCTCTCTTTACTAATTTTCTATAAGACAGTTTTATTGGTAATGGACTTCCTCACTCTTTGTTCTGAAATATCTTAGATTCTTCCTTACTTTTGAAGGACAACTTTACTGCTTATATTATTGTCATTTAACAGTTTCGTGTGTGTGTGTGTGTTTCTTTTCTTTCAGGACTTTAAATATATCTCCCACTGTTTTCTGGCCTCTATTGTTTCTACTGAAAAATTGGATGTTAATGTCATTAGGGATTCTTTATATGTGATATGTTGCCTCTCTTTTGCTCTTTTTTTTTTTTAATATAAGATTTCTTCTTTGTGTTTGGCATTGGTAGCTTGATCATAATGTGCCTTAGAGGACATCTGTTTGGTTTCATACTGTTTTGTATTCGTTGAGTATCTTGTATTTAGTACTCATATCTTTCTTCAGATTTGGGAAGTTTTCTGCCATTATTTCTGCTAGCCCTTATCTCTCTCTTTTCCTCTGGAAACTCAGTGATATATGTGTCATGGTTAGGGACAGGTGTCAACTTGGCCAAGTTGTGGTTACCTGTTTATCTGATTGGGCAAGCGCTGGCCTGTCTGTTGCAATGAGGACATTTCGTAGGATTAAGTCATGATCACGTCAGCTACATCCACAGCTGATTCCATTTGTAATCAGCCAAAGGGAAGTGTCTTCTGCAATTAGTGATGCTAAATGTAATCATGGGAAGCCTTTTAAGGAGGACTCAGAGGAGACAGGTTCTATTCCTGCTTTGGCTGGTGAGCCTCTCCTGTGGAGTTCATCCAGGCCATCCATCGGAGTCATCAGCTTCGCAGCCTGCCCTGTGGATTTTGGCCTCTGCGTTCCTACGGTCACATGAGACACTTTCATAAATTTTATATTTGCAAGTGTTCCCTGTTGATTCTGTTTCTCTAGAGAACCCTAACTTATACATATGTATTGGTATGCTTGATGGTGTCCCACAGGTTCCTTAGGCTTTTTTTTAATCTTTTTTTCTTTCTGTTCCTCAGCCTGGACAATTTTGGTTGTTTGTCTTAGAGTTTGTGGATCCTTTCTCTGTCTACTTCAATCTTCTTTTGAACCCCTTATTGAAGTTTTCATTTCAATTATTGTACTTTGATTTCCAAAATATCTACTTGTTCTTCTTTATAATTTCTATCTCATTACCCAAATTTTCATTTTGTTCATACATTGTTTTCCTGATTTCCTTTAGTTCTTTGTCTATGTTTTCCTTTAGTTCATTGATCCAATTCCTGAGAGTTATTACAACAACTTTGATTACTAATTCCAAAGACTGCACTACCTTTGGCAGATTTTCTGTTAAATTCTATTTTCCATGTGATTGAGCCATACTTTTTTGTCTTCTATATTTTGTAATTTTTTGTTTAGAATTGGGCAGTCTGAGTATTATGTTTTGGTCACCCTGGATATCTAGTTCTCCCAGTCTTCAGTCTAACAGACTAAGAAGAAGAAGGAAAGAGAAAAAGAAGAGCAAGAGAGAGAGAGAGAGAGAGACAGAAAGAGAAGGAAAAGAAAAAACCAGCCAAGCAACTAACAGAGACAAAACACACACACATGAACAAAAACAAAATAAGAAAACAAGCTAAAAATACACAGTGAAGTGCACTTTCTCTCCAAATCTCTTTTTATGTGCCAGTGAGTAGCCAGAAGCTAGCTAGTGGGTAGCCTAAACCTAGACCAGCGTTCCTGCTCATCCTTCAGAGATTTGCCAGACCCAAAAAGACAAGATAGAGCAAGAAAAATACCAACCAAAAAAAAAAAAGTGAAAGAAGTGCACTGCTCATTATGTCCCTGTACATGCTTATGTAAGGTCAGAGATACTGCTTCTGAGAGACACTAAGTCCATTGGCCACACGAAACAACACATGAAAGAGGATGAAGAAATCCAACCAAAGAAAAGATACACTGGGTCATCAAGTCTTGGTATATGCTGGTGTTAGGCTACAAGTGGCTGCTGCTTGAAGAAGGTGTAAACCGAGGCCAGAGTCTATGCTGTGTCCTCAGAGATCTGCCAGATTGGGAAACACCTACACACAGAAGGAAACAAACAAACAGATGGACATTTAGCTTTTTAAGTCTGAGTAGATCCTGGTGGGAGGCTGGAGGTGCTGTTGCACAGAGGGCTGGAACTGAGGTCAACTTCCATGGTGATTACTCATGGACCCCTCTGTGATAGGTAGATTCAGTTGTCAACTTGGCCAGGTGAAGGTACCTAGCTCTGTTGCTGTGGACATGAGCCAATGGTACGTGAACCTCATCTGTTACTGATTACATCTGCAGTTGGCTAGGAGGCCTGCCTGCTGCAATGAATGATGTTTGACTTAATTGGCTGGTACTTAAATGAGAGAGCTCAATGTAGCACAGCCCAAGCAGCTCAGCATACCTCATTTCAGCACTTACAGCTCAGCCCAGGCCTTTGGAGATGCAGAAAGAAATCACCCCAGGGGAAGTTGTTGGAATCCAGAGGCCTGGAGAGAAGGCTAGCAGAGATCACCCTGTGCCTTTCCACGTAAGAAAGAACCTCAGTTGAAAGTTAGCTGCCTTTCCTCTGAAGAGCGAATGAAATAAATCCCCTTTTATTAAAAGCCAATTCATCTCTGGTGTGTTGCATTCCAACAGCTAGCAAACTAGAACACCCTCTGACTGACTTTGAGCCTCAATCCCAACTTTTAGAAGAGAAGATTTCCTTTGCCAGCCTTGGCCTCAGCTAGCCCTACTTAATGTTAAGGATGTGTGGCTGCAGCTATAGCCATTTCCACAACTTCTGCGGGGTTGAGAAATGGTGATTGGTTACTGGTTAGTGCATTCACTTATAAGAGATGAATTCTTGGCAGGCTCTTGCTTCCTCTGGCACACCTGTAGTTGTTCTAAATGTCTGTTCTGGAGCCAGGGTGACTACCTAGTTAATTCCAGCTCTTTCATTTTTTCAGCTCCTTCATTTTTTTATTGGAGAGAATGGTCTTTAGAACTTTCTATTCTGCTTTTTTTTCACCTGGGCTCTCATTTCGTATGTTTTAAGCTTGCATTTTTATTTGTAATGCTTTGCAGTGTGCAGAGTACTTTCACACACATTTAGCCTTTATCACATGTCCTGTGAGGGAGACCTCATGCCCATTTTAGAGTTCACAAGACTCTATGAAATGAGCTAAGACTTTAAATCCAGGTTTTCTGATTTCAAAGGCAGATTTTCCTTTAATTTTACCATAAACCTGTTGCATGCCTCCTTCCCTCCCTCCTTCTGTCTCTCCCATCGTCCCTCCTTCCCTTCCTTCCATTATTCATTCAAAAATACCTTTGAGACCCTTTTACTGAGATAAGGCCAGTGTGGCAGGGGTTTAGTGTGTAATGAAAATGTCGGGAGGTATGGCAGGAAGGAAAGGTCAGCCAACTCTCAGGGCCCTGTTGGCTGTAGTGACTGCTCTTTAAGCCATGTATTTATCAAAGCGGATACAATATACCAGGTGGGAGAAGATGATGCTTACACACTGGTGATGTCTGTGGAGTTGGATGTGGAGATGTGAATGGATTCCAAAAATATGCAGAAAGGTGGAATAAACATGACTAAATAACTTATTTCATCAAATTTAAGAGTGAAAGTTAACAAGTGACAGAGATCACTCCCAGATTTCTATTATGGGCACCTGGTTGGGTAATGGTCGTGTTTATTGAGATTGGTAGCGTTAGGAAGAGGGCAGAAGTTGGTTGGGTTGGATTGGGAATCATAAGCTTAATTTGAAACATTAAATATGAGCTGCCTGTGCAATAACTTCCTGGAAATGCCAAATAGGAGATTGAGTGTGTGGATCCAGGACTCAGAAGAGAGGTCTGGTCTGGGGATAATCTCTTGGGAGTCAGTGGTATATAGACCTAAGGAGGAAATTGAATGAAAATGAGGTTAAAACACAAAACCCATGCTTCAGGACACAACCCTTGGAGACCCCCAATATTTATTGAAGTTGAATACAAGAGGAGAATTCGGGGGGGGGGGGGGGGGAGAAAGAAAAACTACAGGTTAAGTAGAAGAGCTGAGGAGACCAAGCATGTAGATGCTTGGAGGAAAGAAAGAGTGGTCCATGCCCTCAGATGCTACTGAGCATTCTGAAAAATATCACTTGAATTTTGTTGACTTGGGGCTATTGCAACCTTAGGGGAAATTGAGCTTGTAAAGCAGTGGAAATGAAGGAGTGGAGTGGAAAAGTCACAGAGAATTCTGAATCTGGAAATTTTATTTCATTGATCCTTACACACCTCACAGCAGAATATTTTCAATGTAGCATCGTACATACCCATTTAACTAAAAGAAAAGCTAAGCTTCTAGGTGTCTAAACTTTGTATTTTTTCCCCCTTTTCTGCTAATCTCTTCAGAGAATAGTCTGTATCACTACCATGCATATTTGGTATTTTCTTGGGGTTAGAGAGCTAAATGTTTTTTCAAGTCTCAATTGCTGTAACCCCCAAAACACTTCTTCATGATCTGATCTATGGCCACCTCTCCTGAATTTTATTTGACGAAGCCATCCTATACTTTTACTTTAATGAATCTGAACTTCTTGAAGTTCTCCAAATACACTGAGTTTATGCTGACTGAAATAACCTCTTCTTTCTTGCTTTTAGAGTGAATTAAATTACACCTCCTTTATTTGGCTTTCCTTTTTTAAAGTCCCAGGGAGATCCTCTGTGTGCCTTTACTGAATAGATTTCTATAATAAAGCTTCCAGCTATTACTCTGTTTTTGTTTCTGTTCAGTTCTCCTAAACTGGAATTTCCTGTTTGTTTATTTACTTTGTTTGTCTGTTTATATATTCTCTTTGCCTAAAGAAGTAGGTAATCAAATATTTGTTGAATGAAGAGATGAGTCTCAGGGACTCCAAAAAGCAGTGGAGATGGCACAATACATAGGTGCAGTACTTTATTTAAATTAAGTCCCTGTAAGCCTTACTTGGAGCCTATCTCTTTGACTTTACACACTGTTCTGAAATGCTCATTTATCTGGCACCTCTGCTCTCCTATATAAGCTTAAACAAACCCCTATATCTAGACCCACTGATAGACCCCAGAAAATTAGTTACTGGCAGCACAATGCAAAGCTACTCAAATTAGATGAGAACAAAAAATACTAAAATAAGAGTGAACAGAAATTATGACATTTTAAAGTTGAGAGTACTTTAAGAGACAAATCTAAAAACAAATGAATACGTATATTTACTAAAATATGGTATCCCTGACTTATTGGAAAAGGATGTGATCATGTTTTATTCTGTTCTAAAAAGCAGAAAGGCCTTTAATACATTTTAAAAATTTTTCATCAATCGTGCTTAGAATAAAAGTATGAAAATAGGTTTAGTTTATTAGAAAAAACTCACATCTATATGACATATCCTATTCTTAACGATGGCACTTATTGACATGGTCTTGTGAACACAACAGAACATTCAGGTAGATTAAAAACATTGCAGGGTAGATATGTGAGGAATAAGAATATAGGCATTCAAGGATGAGAAAGGAAGAACAGTGTATTACAAAGAGAAGGAAATTTACAGGAAATCACCAAGCCTTAACATTCATACATTTACTTTCTTTCATTATAATAATGCAGTTGGATTATTAAATGACTTGTTCTACCTTTCCAGGGCTGAATACTTTGTTTTTCCCCAGGGCAATAGAGAGGATTCTTATTTCTACCTTTTTCCTAATTTATGGCACTAAGACAAAAACAAACTACCTTCATTAAAAATCTCCAACTTTTATGCATCCTCTTTTTAATTTAAATTTAGTTCTTGATAGGCAAAAAAGCAATGGTATTTACAGGATGGAGACACCTCAAATAAACATAATTACTGTTCTTCCAACTCAAACACTGGGTAAAGGTTATTTTAAAGTGATATATCACAGTTAATGCACCATTCGATTTTTTTTTGGTTGTTCATTGTTTAGTTCAGTGATGTTAAAATCATAGTTTTTTTCCTAATTACTCTCTGTGAAAAGATTTTTTCCCCTTCTATGTACTTCTAGATTAAATTTCTGATCTGTTTTCACAAGTGAATGAAAACATTGACTATTACTGAAGCTCCATAATACAATGTATTATTTTTTCACTCCTTACAAATAATAAAAGCACATCTTAATGCATCTTTGCTTTTAACAGCTGACCTCTAGTGTGCTGTGGAACTGTGTAATTGAATAACACTTTTCGAAGAGAGAGATATTGAATAGAAAAAATGAGTTTAAGTACATCATGACGATAAAGCAGTTGCTTGACAGTTGTGAAAGTTCTGAAATGGAAAAGCTGCCTTTGATTCCTCTTGGGTGACTATTTTTATCTTCTAAGTGAAATATAAGAGTTTACTATACTACAGTAAATAATAATTTAGATGCAGTTTAACTGATGGTAGTACAGTTTCCTAAATGAAAGTAATATTGTATTCTGAAGATAAAATTAAATAGCTTCCATTAAGAGATACATGAGCAAAATGTTGCATGCATTGATAAAAAGTCAGTGAATTCTGGAAAATATGAACTCTCTGAAGTGACACGATAGATAAGAGATTTTTTGAAAAAACAGTGATTCCTGAAATTGTGTTTCAATCCTGAAATTGCTGATATATTTTGCGTGCCCCACCTCTTAAGAATGCAGCCATCTTAAATGTTGGAAGTGGTTCCTAACTTTTCTCACATTTGAATAAGATAAACTGTCACAAATGTGAAGACTATCGAGAATCTGATTGAGAGACTTTTACAATTCCATAAATTAATTAGTGTCTTTTAAATGGCCATTTTTTAGTTTTTGCCCTCATCACAACAGGTAACTTGCTCTGCTTTCTATTGAGTTTAAGGTAAAATGTGTTCCCTAATTATGTAATATACTACCACAGTAAATGTGTGCTTTATTACCATTGCACTGTCTTATTTTTCAATAATGATTGTACTAGGCGGTATGATGGATAATACTTCAGAAAAATATGATTGCCACTTTGGTTATCCTAGTACATTACACATTCATGTCAGTATATGAAATTATATTCATGGAAATCAGTGGTTCAACTAAGTAGATTCACAAGTCAGAAACACATTGTTTTAATTTCAGTAGGCCTTCATTAGATTATTTTCAAATGTTGCCCAGTGAAATCAGTTTATCTTTTTTTCTCTATTAAGTAAAGCTATTAAATGCATGCCATAGGAGCCATTGTAGTGGAATTGAATTCTGGTTGTAAATGAATGTGGATAAAAATGTCCCTAAATGGCTTATAATGCAAAATATTGGTGGATTAAGAAGAACATTAGCCACCTATTTAGATTCTTTCAGGAATTAATGTTTTTTACTTTTAATTATATACAATCTATTTATAAAGCATCATTGGCTGCCTCATCTTTCAATCCAGAATATGTCTAAAGGCCCTGTACGAAAAATCAGAAACTTGATTTAATAACTTGCCAGTATAACTGTTTAGCATCTGTCCTCAAGGCAAAGAGTTGAACCGATAGGTTTCATAAAGAAAATGAGGAATCATTATGCACTTCACCTGAATTTCATTACTTGTTAGAAATTGACTCAAAGGATCATAAATTCTGTATTTTTTTATTTTTTATTTTTCAGTGGTTACGTAAAAGTGTGTGCAATTTGTGATATCAAAAATTTAGATGGTGTATTTGAAATTCATCCTTTAAGAAAAAAGACTCACAACTTCAAATGAATTCTGTTTCTCATGAAAGATTTGCCCAGGAGCTGGACTGTGCTTCCAATATTATAGAAGCAGGTGCTGGTGTTGAGATGATGCTTTTCAGTGCTGTAGTAATTTTGTTGGTATCTTGATTTTGGGAAATCCCGCACAAGAATCACTTGTGAATTAAGGAAGGCTTTCCACTAAAGCATAACTTTTCACATTTTTACCAAGTTTTACTGAATTTAGCCTTTTTGGACTCCTGAAGTGTGATGACTTTTCACTGTGTTAGATAAAAAGAAGCCAATAATGCAACGAAACCCTATAATACAACTATGAAAATGTATTCATGACCCATAAATTAAACACTAGGCTTAGTAGTTTTAAGAAATAGGTGCATTTACAAAACATTTGCTCTTTTAGCTATGATTTTATCTTTTTTAGTGATTCTTTTGGGCCATCCTACCCTTAATATCATACCCAACACCAGCAGAAGTGTCAAGGTTCTTTCATTTGGAACTGATATCCCTAAATTGAACACGGCAGTATCTTATTATCGTTGGCTTGCAACTACAAGCATTTATTTGGATCCTCACATTAAACATGGCGGTTATGGGTTGGCTTTTATGAGCTCCTTATCTTCTCCTTTGGGAATCAAGCTGGAAGGGGGAGCCCTTATTGAACATATCCTGTTCTTACAGTAATGAATGAAGGCGAGGGGTTGATCTGGTCTACCCATTCATGTTTACAGCTTCTGCTTGGACTAGCATATGAGTCATGTCTGCTTTAATTCATTGGCCAAAACAAGTCACACAGGCGAGCCTATGACAGGGAGCTATTCTCTGTGTACCAGAAGGCTGTGTGAGTCCACGGCCATGAGCTGGGGTATATAATACTCTTACAGGAAGAGAACAAATATGGAAATAGTCTCCCGCAGACAGATAATAAGTCTGATAGCAACCGTTGTAACTCCACATTTGTGTCTCTTCCAGTGTTTTAATTTGGTCATTAGACTGGGCTGTATCTGTCTGCATCTTCATATGGTTAGTGATCTCCTGTTGTCTTCACGGCATGTGGATATCTTTGTAGGGTTCCTTTGGATGTTGGTTTTCCTCAGTAATCTAAAGCCTTGTATCTGCAGGATGGATATGGAGCAGGATGTGGGGCGTGGGGAGTGGCACAGCCATGGATGGATTGCGGTGCAGGTGTGTGCGTGGGTCGGGGACTCTATGCTGGTGCCTGTGAGCATGGGGTGCACGTCAGGGGGTCGTGGACGTGCGGTGCGTGGGCTGTGGGGGCAGCGCGCAGCTCAGGCAGACCTTGGAGAGGGGGAGCAGCATGCGGCCTGGGGGATAATTTCACATTTGCAGTTGTGAATTGTTGCTTTTTTTTTCATGCTGAGCATACTGAAATTTCCAGGGCCTGCTTCATTTTCCTTCTAGGATTTCATAGGTTACTACCTTTTTTGACTATGAAGAAGTTTGCTGTGGTTATTGAGCAGTGAGACGGTATTTATTGGGCAGATTAAGAACAGGAAAAAGCAGTGATAACCAAAGATAGGATCGCTGTGCAGTATTCCAAACCAAACAGACTGGTACCAAGCTGTCCGTTTCTGTAAAAAGGCCACTTCTTTTTTTCTCAGAATGTTTCTTTATGCTTGCCCTGGGGACAGTTTTCAGTCTGTTTGAACATGCGGTCACAGGTATAGAATCCCCTCAGGAAGCAATAGAATCTGAGCTCATGGAAGCATTCCTGTGTTCAAAGATAAAAGGAATTTCTTTGCGCTTTTCCAGGAATCTAAGTAAAGCTTGATAAAGTGCAAGCAAAGATAAAACTTTCAACAAAAAAATGACAGAGGGATATTGAGACAGAGCTCTTCTTTGATAAATGTACATCGCCTTTGCACTTGTCATGTAAATCATGTGAAATGTATTTATTACATTTAAGCAGTCTCAGAAATCCTTTCTCAAGAAGCTAACCTACTCCTATAGCTACAATTTCCGACACTTCCCCTACCTGTCATTCTCCCTCTCCTTGGTCCCTGACCTCTATATACAGTTCTAAAGTTGGCAGAATCTTCAATGCCAACAGCATTTATTCAAAGTGAGACAATGTGAGAAAAGCGGTTGAATACCTCATCTGGCACACAGTAGGTATGCAGTATAAAGTAGCTATCACAAATGCTATCACTATAATTCCATCACAAATGCTACCACTATAATTTCTGTGACTTCTTAAGTGTTCAGCTTGGATCCTCATTTCTCCTGTGGGAGTGATATTTAAAAGTGCTTACCTTAAATGGAAAACTGTGTAAGGTCATGTATTTGCATATAACTTTCCATAACAAAATTTCATGATTGCTTGTTGAGGGCTTGCCATGGGCAAGGTGATCCGTTTACGTGCAGTAGAGACTCCAGTAGGACACGAGCGGTCCCCTCCGTGACCTCGGACGGCCGGGGCCTCTCCTGGTCACTACTAATTGAGCAGGTTATGAGCTTTATCGTATTGGATGGAAACTTAAGGGACATATTATTTAAACGGTAGCCCTGATTCACCGGTAAGTTCTGGCAGAAAGTCTTAAGAAGTTTTTTCGATTATTTACTCTTCCCACCATTCCACCAACAATGTATTTCATAAATGTATGTCACCCAAACATGCTACACACATACATACACATATATGGTGGTAACCTTTTTTAAAAAATCCAGAAAAACCAGCAGATTTTATTTGATGCACATGTCGAAGGGAAGTCAATGCTATCTGAAAACCCCACTAAGTACGCTTGAATGTATGTTTAAAGAGCTACATGATCCTTCTCATTGTCTCCATATATTAAGCTGTACATGAAAGGTACTTAAGAGTCCTTTACTCTTTTTATCCCCATAAGTATAGCTAGTCCTCAGAAAATGAGACTCTTCCTTTAATTTTCAGCAGACTCTTTTATTTTGACCCTAGTTCTACGTTTATGATTTTCTGTGGTATTGATTCTAAGTTTTGTCAGAAGGCCAGACAAATATTAGACAGGCCTGTGTTTATTGAGGGGGAGGAAAAAAATATAATTCTGCTAGTCCAGAAAATGTTATTGTTATTTTCTTGTTTCCAAGTGCATTTTGTAGCCAATTTGATTCATAACCCAAAATGAAGAAATCTAAAATGAAGAAATAGTTTTTGGAAATTCCAAGGGCACATCTCTTTCTTCTGCGCAGTTCTGATCATAGCAGCAATAGTTGATACTAATTTGGAGAAGGATATTTAAAAAGAAAACCATTTTTATAGTTCTCAGAACCTTCTGCAGCAGATGTTTTTCCCGCCCGAGTTCGCCGACCCGTTACAATCTCACCATTCTTGTATTAAACTCAGAGCCCCTTCCTTGGCATAAAAGGCTATTGGCCTGGAGCTTGTGTTCCTTCCTGCCTTCATTTTGTGTGAAATGCATACTCGTTACCTTTTGGTTGTGTTGAGAACTTCATGCATGGTCTTCTCTCTTTTTGAAATTTTCTCCTGCCTAACCTAATTGATTCTTTCTTACCTGCTCCCTTTTATGGAAGCTTTTTGTGACTATTATAAGTTTCTCTGTTCTCTCTCATCACAATTATCTCATTCAGAACACTTCATTTTTTTTTAATTTTTTTTTATTAATTAACGGAAAAAAAGAAATTAACCCAACATTTAGAAATCCTACCATTCTACATATGCATTCAGTAATTCTTAGCATCATCACATAGTTGCATGATCATCGTTTCTTAGTACATTTGCATCGGTTTAGAAGAACTAGCAACACAACAGAAAAAGATATAGAATGTTAATATAGAGAAAAAAATAAAAGTAATAATAATAGTAAAAAACAAACAAACAAACAAAAAAACCAAAAACCTATAGCTCAGATGCAGCTTCATTCAGTGTTTTAACATGATTACTTTACAATTAGGTAGTATTGTGCTGTCCATTTTTGAGTTTTTGTATCTAGTCCTGTTGCACAGTCTGTATCCCTTCAGCTCCAATTACCCATTATCTTACCCTGTTTCTAACTCCTTCTGGACTCTGTTACCAATGACATATTCCAAGTTTATTCTCGAATGTCGGTTCACATCAGTGGGACCATACAGTATTTGTCTTTTAGTTTTTGGCTAGACTCACTCAGCATAATGTTCTCTAGGTCCATCCATGTTATTACATGCTTCATAAGTTTATCCTGTCTTAAAGCTGCATAATATTCCATCGTATGTATATACCACAGTTTGTTTAGCCACTCTTCTGTTGATGGAGATTTTGGCTGTTTCCATCTTTTTGCAATTGTAAGTAACGCTACTATAAACATTGGTGTGCAGATGTCCGTTTGTGTCTTTGCCCTTAAGTCCTTTGAGTAGATTCCCAGCAATGGTATTGCTGGGTCGTATGGTAATTCTATATTCAGCTTTTTAAGGAACCGCCAAACTGCCTTCCACAGTGGTTGCACCATTTGGCATTCCCCCACCAACAGTGGATAAGTGTGCCTCTTTCTCCGCATCCTCTCCAGCACTTGTCATTTTCTGTTTTGTTGATAATGGCCATTCTGGTGGGTGTGAGATATCTCATTGTGGTTTTGATTTGCATTTCTCTAATGGCCAGGGACATTGAGCATCTCTTCATGTGCCTTTTGGCCATTTGTATTTCCTCTTCTGGTAGGTGTCTGTTCAAGTCTTTTTCCAATTTTGTAATTGGGTTGTCTGTCTTTTTGTTGTTGAGTTGAACAATCTCTTTATAAATTCTGAATACTAGACCTTTATCTGATATGTCATTTCCAAATATTGTCTCCCATTGTGTAGGCTGTCTTTCTACTTTCTTGATGAAGTTCTTTGATGCACAAAAGTGTTTAATTTTGAGGAGTTCCCATTTATTTATTTCCTTCTTCAGTGCTCTTGCTTTAGGTTTAAGGTCCATAAAACCGCCTCCAATTGTAAGTTTCATAAGATGTCTCCCTACATTTTCCTCTAACTGTTTTATGGTCTTAGACCTAATGTTTAGATCTTTGATCCATTTTGAGTTAACTTTTGTATAGGGTGTGAGATATGGGTCTTCTTTCATTCTTTTGCATACGGATATCCAGTTCTCTAGACACCATTTATTGAAGAGACTGTTCTGTCCCAGGTGAGTTGGCTTGACTGCCTTATCAAAGATCAAATGTCCATAGATGAGAGGGTCTATATCTGAGCACTCTATTCAATTCCATTGGTCGATATATCTATCTTTATGCCAATACCATGCTGTTTTGACCACTGTGGCTTCATAATATGCCTTAAAGTCAGGCAGCGCGAGACCTCCAGCTTCGTTTTTTTTCCTCAAGATGTTTTTAGCAATACGGGGCACCCTGCCCTTCCAGATAAATTTCCTTATTGGTTTTTCTATTTCTGAAAAATAAGTTGTTGGGATTTTGATTGGTATTGCATTGAATCTGTAAATTAATTTAGGTAAGAACACTTCATTTTTTGATGCACTGGTTATTTCTTGTCTCCTGTCTTTCCTGATCATAGAGACTGTGCCTTTTCCTCAACGCACCTAGAGTCTATTGTAGTGTTTGACACAAATAGGTGCTCAATAAAAATTTATTAATTAAATGAATGATTCGGTGTATTAATGGGAAGGACCTGAAATACCTTTAAAATATTTAGCCCCGGGCTGGCCACAGTGGCTCAGCAGGCAGAGTTCTCCCCTGTGCCTGCCCATGTAAAAAAAAAAAAAAAAAAAAAGAAAAAATTTAGCTCCCTCAGCTGCGCAGTGAGAGAAAAGTACCCACAGTGATAAGGCCTTGCCCTGGTGAATCTGTTTCATGTAGAGGACAGTAGAAGCCAGATCTCTTGGTCTCATGTCCAGTTTTCTTCTTTCTATCATTTTATGATGCTGCTTTGAAAAATCTAACATGAAACTGAGTTTGGTCAACCGTCTAGATGCTGCCAGTTTGTTTCATAGAGTTTCTCTTGAGTTGTGTGTTTACTCTCTTAGGTGTGATATTGGAATTTGTAAGGGATCAAATAGGAAACCCAAAAATATTAAGAAGTCAAGAAACTTTTTGTAACCTAGATTTTGATTTGGAGCAGGTGGTTAGGTTAAATTTCTAACATTATAACGTGGGACTAGAGAAATAGTAAATAAAACAGTGTGCAGATATTGTGTTTATGTATAGTCATTTCTAATTTAGGAAAACTGGATATTCACAAATAAAACCTTCAGTTGAAGACTCTTTTAAGTAATGAACTTCCCTATCAATTTAAAACATGATTCAATTCTGGAGGAGCTAGAAGAAAAAATCTGAGAGGATGGTATAGTAGCCCATGATAAACCCTAGGATCTGTCCTGTAACTACTTGTTGAAGAGTGCTTTATTTGCTTTTTTACTTTCTTAGCTTTGTATGTATGTTATATTATACAATAAAAAAAGTTTAAAAAAAACCCTAAAAAATAAAAATATAATTCAGTCGTCAGAGATCAGTTTATCAAATACCAAGGATCTTTTCCCTTTGAATCCTGGTTCTATAAAATTCAGCTATAGTAACTGATATATGGGTGAGAAAATAGGATAAAATGAACATTACTTATCAGCAGTTACCTATAGTCATTTATGCAACAAATTACCAATGATAATGAATCCTTGGAATACAAATTGAGATTTGAAATTGACAGACATTGTTGGTTGCCTTATTGATAGGTATTTCCTTCTTTGTTAATAAAAGAACCCAGACTTTACTTAACTTCATTCTAAATGGTCACGAGTTGCAGGGGAGACTGGTTCCTAAGTGGTGAATCTTACTGTTCCAAAAATGTAACATTCTCACTTTTTTCCTCCAATGATATTCTTAAACATAATGTGCAATTTGATTCTGGCGAAGGAAAATCTAAGGGTTAGTTTTTAAGATGGGTTTCTTCACTCACTAGATAGAGACATAAGACAACGATGCCCCCCCCCCCCCTTTTCTGTTGGCATCTGAGGTCCACGAGAGGAACCCACTAAGAGAACAAGACAGTGCAATGAGAAGAGGAGAGAACAGGAAGGGAGGAAACAGAACCCTGATGCTGTCATCAAGTCTTTGAGTCAACTGCCATGTCTCAGGTCTTTTTACATGGGAGAATAAATATCTTTATTATTTAAGCCGCATTTAGTAGAGGTTTTTGTTACTTGCAGCTCAAAATAGTTTTTTGCAGATACAAGTTCTATAAACTAAAAAAGATGTAGCAGAGTTTGCAATTGAAATCCACTACACTCCACAGTGAGAAAGAAATCAACAATAAAGTTACATATATTAAGATTTGAGTAGGTAGAAGGCTAAACATAGGGGGAAAAAAGTATGATACAGACTGTCAGCATTAACAAATGTTGAAGATTTATTGTCCACTCTTAAAAACGAAACCAACATTTAATTTTGTGCACTTTGTTTCATTTACCCAATTTATGTGGAAATGTCTAGGTAAAAGTAAATAGTTTTCCTTGGCACATACTGAAAACAAGTGTTTTTAATCCTGAAGAAAACATATTGTTCTTTGTCATTTTTATCTCTTGCTACTGGGCATGTTTAGATCCTACCTAAAAATATTTTTCTTGTAAATTCAGCTTTTTAAGGAAAAACACCAAATCCCCGATATATATATTTCATTGGGAATCACTATACATCATATTTTCCATCTGATTTTACTTTAGAAGTTGCTGTTCAAATGAATGTTATTGGTATGAATTTGCTTAGGTGCTAGAGGTGTCTCTAAAGTGGGTACCTCTGTGGTTTTGCTTCTTTTTATCAAACAAAAAATCCAACTTTTCCATTGCTGTCCAATGACTATTTTCTATTCATGCTTCACATTTCTTCTTGAGTCAACTTAGGTAAGTATATCCCTTCCAGAAATTATTTCTTTCAGATTTAAAAATTTGCTAGCTGTGCATTACAAATATATTCTCTTATTTTAAATAAATTCCCTATCTGTTGTTAGATCATCTTTTCACATCTAGATAAAATATCCAGATATTTGTCTCATTTAAAAAAAAAATTAGTTTCAAAAGAAGTCCATTAAAAGAATATTAATGACACATAATTTCCTTTAGAATAGTTTATTGGAAGTTGTGCCTAGAAAGATATGATCCCCAATGCTTTCAAAAAGTAAATATTATTTACTGTTAAATTATTAAAGCATCTGCATTCTTTCTAACTCTTTATACCCTGTATGTTGAAAGTAGAACTTTTCCATCTGGTGTTTAGAAAAATTTGTTTGGTTGTTATTAACAGGTCTGTTGAGAAGAAGTCATCCTTACACAAAAGCACTTTGAAGAAACACAAATTATTTGTGTTTGTCTTATTGTTATAAGTTGTTTGTCTTATTGTGTATAAGGGGATTGTTTTTTCTGTCTTGCTTTGCTTTTCCTATGGAACGGTTAAGAGCAAGTAATACACAAATGTATGCAAAGTAGTCTCATAACTCTGCTCTCTAGAAACACTCATTTGACTCAGTTAACATGCGGTATTTCCTCCATAGCTATAGTGTATTTTCTTAGACGTCTCTTCTGTCACTTACACTGAATACGGACAGTTGATCTTTGTGTTTCCCCTCATGGGATATGAGCTCCTTAAGAGAGCTTAACCACCTTAATTTCCTCCGTACTTGCAAAGTGCCTGTGAAGAATTAGGTATTTAGAGAAATGAAATAATAAATGTTTTATTTAAGTACCTTAATACCTGCTATGAGCTGAATTGTATCCCTCAAAAAGATATATGTTCAACTCATAATCCCTTGTTCTTGAAAATGTGACCTTATTTGGAGATAGGATCTTGGAAGATGTGATTAGTTAAAATGAAGCCACACAAGATTGAATTGGGCCCTAATCCAATATGACTGGTGTCCTTTAAAGAAGTGGGAATTTGGATACACAGGGACAGATGGACACAGGAAAGAACGCCATGTGATGACTGAGCCCAATATTGAAGTGCTGTAATTTCTAGCCAAGGAATCCCAAAGTTGTAAGGAGACAGAAGCAAACCGAACCAAGGAAGAATTCTCCCCTACAAGTTTCAGAGAGAGCTCGGCCCTGCTGATGCCTTGATTTCAGACTTCCAGCATCCAGAACTGAAAGCCACCCAGTTGGGGGTACCTTGTTGTGGCAGTCCTGGGAGAGTAAGACTATGTCTGCTTGCTGCCATGTGCCCTGAGGCTGCAGGTTCACTCTATACTGATACCCCAGTCTAATTTCTTTGGAGAGGGTGATTGTGGAGAAAAAAGCTATGCTTGTCAAGACAGGAGAGCAAAGGATCTTCTGTGGGAAGCCTTCTGTTAGTTCCATGGGAGACAAAGAGAAGGTAGAGAGGGGTTTTGTGTTTCATTTGAGCAAGGTTTCAAGAAAAGGGCTGACTTTTTATAGCTGTTCAAAAGCATGGGTGGGAGATGTGGTGGAGGACTGAAAGGCAAAGAAAAAGACTAAAGCTTATGTTTAAAGGATATGAGCAAGTTTCTCAGAAGCCAAAGAGCAGAATACCACATAGGCCTGAGAACCATAGACATTGCAGTTTTGACTATTTTTAATTTTCTTCAAGGTTCCGATACATGCAATATTTATATTGCAGTCCTTCTCAACCTGGACTTGAATCACACTGGTATTTAACTGGTGTCTGTGAATGGGATCCTGAGCTGACTAATGAACCTAGTTTCCTCCCAAGCACTTATATCTTGATTTAGTTTTATTATTTTGTCTTTTTAAATTTATAGTAACTCTTGGGGCACATTAGAAACTATATTTCATTTTCAAAAACAACCTGCCAATCCAAAATAAAACTTTAATTTAATTTGCTATATAGGACAATGAATAGGAAAGAAGTGATATTTGATAGAAATATGCTTCAGGAAAAGATCCATAAAATATTCCTGTACTGGGGACTCTGAAAAGCCTAGAGAAAAAAAGAATCCTTTTTGGATGTCTAGAGGTCTTTGTGTCATGTGTTTACATAACACTTGAAAAAGCACTGCACATCCCTTAATTCCTGGATCCTTAAAACAGTTTTTTGAGGTATACAGGGCAAATATCAGTATATCATATTACTGGAAATCAAAGATTAGGGCTGAATGTGACTTTCTATGGTAGAGATTGCTTGTGCTCATTGATACGTTCTTTTCTTTGTGAGCAAACTCTGGATCAGATATCCTAGCTTCCCTTGCAGTTAGATGGAGCCATGGTTAATGGAACCTGAATAGAAATGATGTGGCAGTGAGTTGCGCCACCTCTAGGCTAACAGTTTAAGAATGGGGGTACCTTCTCCATGCTCTCTCTCTCCTCTCATCTGTTGGCTGTAGGCAAGTATGCGAGAATGGGAGATTCCTCAGCATTAGAGGATGATGAAGCTACTATACGAAGAAACAGGACTTCCTGAACGTGTGCATGGAGCTCAGCCTCCCTGTGATATTGGGAAATAAATTTTATTCTGTTAAGCCACTGAGACTGTGATTTGTTAGGCTACTGTAGTATACCTTCTGGCTCCTTAGTCTAATGCATTTCATTACTTTATATTATCCATCTATACAAATGACAATCTTGTATTATATTTATAAATTAATACAAAATTATTTGAGAGTTTTAAAGAGGAATGTAATACGATCAGAAAGACAAAGGAGAAGACTACTTTTGATACCATTAGGGTGGAGTGTGAGGTTTCTAAGGAAAGAACAATCAAGTAACTGAAAAAGTGGATGCTCTTAGTTCTGGACCCAGGAGACATGAGATAGACCAAAGAAAACAGGAGGCATGCAGGAAAAAAGCAACACTATTATGAGTTGAATGGCACTCTCTCAAGACTTTTGCTTTTGAAGCATAAGCCGGTATATTCTTGATGTGAGATAGGACAAATAGGAAAGAATAAAGTTGTACAAGGTTGCTTTTGGTATGAAGTTATATTACATTACAGGACTGTTTGATCATGCCACGATGGAAATGTGAAAAGTCATGACAGATTTATTTTTAAATAAGCTGGCAAATACTGAGATAAAAATTGTTTGGTCATTTGGAATCTAGTTACTGTTTTGCAGAAGCCTTAAAGGTAGTTCTCTGTGTTATTTGCACCAAAACTATGTGAGGCAAAGCATCATCCAAATCTGTAGAATTCTTGTATTCTTCAGGTGCCAGGAGACTTGTGAAATTTGATAATATATTGAGATTCTGATGTACCAGGAGAGACTTATTCATCCCTTTCTCTTTTCCATGTTTCTCTCTCTTTTTCTCCCCTGTTCAAAACAGGCATTTCTAATTGATCGTGTTATGTTATTTATATACTATACATGCTATTTATATACCAATTGCTCTGTTATTTCTAGGGGATCCAGCTTCAGAGTCCTTCTGAGCATGGCGCTCTGGACAGTTCCACAGGAGTTTTTCTTTTTTTCTTTTTTTTCCCATTGAGGAGAGGGGAGCACGGTTTGGGAGGGGTGAACTAGAAATGAATACCCTTGTGCTTGTATCAACTGCTGCTTTAATCCAAACAGGATTTCTGGTCCCTCTTTTCTACCCTGTGTCCTCGAATCAAAAGAGAGACCACATATTTTAGAACCACAGTCATATGGAGCAATTAAGGTTTTGACCATGAGGAATAATCGTGTGAAAGTCATTTAATTAATCACTTAAATGATTTTCTTCCCACTCATTTCAAAGTGTTTTTCACCCTGGACTCTTAATTAAGAGAGGCATCGTCACTTTCCTTCACTTGCTCTCAAAGATTTACTTTTTCAAGAATCATCAGATCCTCCCTTGATGTGGGAAGGAAAAAGAGGCAGCATCCCCATCAAATCCATTTCTACACTTACTATCAAGTCTCCTAAGTATTCACAAAATAAATCAGCATTTTTGGCTAAAAAGAAAGCTTAGAGTCTTTGACTTTTTTTTTTAACTTTTTTTTTTGTATAGTATAACATATATACAAAGCATAGAGATAAAAAAAAGTGGTACTTTTCAAAGCAGTCTTCAACAAGGAGTTACAGGACAGATCCCAGAGTTTGTCCTGGGCTACCATAGAATCCTCTCATATTTTTCCTTCTAGCTGCTTCAGAAAATGGCAGGCTAGAGGAATTAAAAATTTTTTTATCATCACAGCCGACTTTTTTTCCTTCTTTTTTTGTGAACAATAACATACATACAAAAAAACTATAAATTTCAAGGCACAGCACCACAATTAGTTGTAGAACATATTTTGGAGTTTGACATGGGTCACAATTCCACAATTTTAGGTGTTTACTTCTAGCTACTCTAAAATACTGAACCCTAAAAGAGAGATCAATTTAATGATTCGGCATTCATATTCATTTGTTAAATCCGATCTTCCCTGTATAACTCCAAGATTACCTTTGATCTTTCCATCCCTCTCTTTAGGGGTGTTTGGGCTATGGCAATTCTTAATTTTTCATATTGGAAGGGTCCGTCACTAATATGGGGTAGGGAGATGGAACTATCTGATGTTCTGAAGGGGCTGGGCTAGATCTCAGGACTTATCTGGGCCAGGGACCCATCTGGAGGTTGTAGGTTTTTGGAAAGTTACTCTAGTGCATGAAACCCTTATGGAATCTTATATATTGCCCTAGGTGTTCTTTAGAATTGACTGGAATGGTCCTGGTTGGGGGTTGGCAGATTACGATAGGTAGCAAGGTCTAACTGAAGCTTGTGTCAGAGCAATGTCCAGAGTAGCCTCTCGACTCTATTTGAACACCCTGTGTCACTGATACTTTATTGATTACACTTCTTTTCCCCCTTTTGGTCAGTATGAAATTGTTGATCCCATAATGCCAGGCCTGGATTCAACCCTGGGGGTCATCTCCCATGTCACCAGGGAGACTTTCACCCCTGGATGTCATGTCCCATGTAGGGGAGAGGGCAATGATTTAACTTGCAGAGTTGGGCTTAGAGAGACTGAGGGTACATCTGAGCAAACAAAGAGGCCCTCCAGAAATAACTCTTAGGCATGCCTACAGGTAGTCTAATCTTCTCCACTACCTACATTAGCTTCACAAGAGTAAGCCTCATGATCAAGGGCATGACCTATTGATTTGTGTGTCCCTGAAGTTTGACACAGTGTCAGGGGATTCCCTGATGGAAAGCCTTAATAGTTCCATATTCTTTCTCCTATCCCTTGGGAATTTGCCAAAACTTTTTGATTATCTGCTTAATATGCTCTCAGATATATCCAGACATTTCAATAGTCTATACAGGATTAAAGAACCTCTATCTTAGCTTGGGCTCCCTGTGTTTCACTTGTTCAAATGAGCTATGCCGATAAATTGAATTAGATTATGCGCTACAGAAAGTTTCAATTCCAGACCAAATAAACCTTTCTTCCATTGGTCTCAAAGAGTATTTGTGGTTCTAAAATATAGACCCTGTCTTCCTCTGTCTTCCTTACCCCGATGTTCTGAATTATTTTTACTCTAACCTGTTTGGCTTTGTTCTTATCTCTAAATATCAGGTTATGTATATATAAAACAGCCGTTCTTATAGGTGTGAGGTGGTATCTCATTGTAGTCTTGATCCGCATTTGCCTTATAACCAATGAAAATGAGCATCTCTTCATGTGCTTTTGAGCCATCTGTATTTGCTCTTCAAAAAAATGCCTATTCATATCTTTAGCCCATTTATAATTGGGTTGTTTGTTCTTTTGTTGTTGAATTGTATGATTTCTTTGTATATATAGGAAATCAAAGCTTTGTCTGATATGTGATTTCCAAATATTTTCTGAATTGAGTTAGCTGCCTCTTCACTTTTTGACAGTCTTTTGAGGTGCAGAATCATTTGATTTTGAGAATTTCCATTTGTCTGTTTTTTTCCTTTGTTGCTTGTGCTTTCGGCGTAAAGTCTAGGAAACCACCTCCTATTACTAGGTCTTGAAGATGTTTCCTTACATTTTCTTCTTGAAGCTTTATGGTGCTAGTTCTTATATTTAGGTGTTTGGTCCACTTTGAAAAGGTTAATTTTTGTGTAGGGTATAAGATGGGGGTCCTCTTTCATTCTCTTGGCTATTGATACTCAGTTCTTCCATGCCCAGTTATTGGAATGACTATTTTGTCCCAGTTCAGAGGATTTGGGGGCCTTGTTAAAAATCAGTTGACCATGGATTTGGTGGTCTGTTTCTGCGCTCTCGATTTGATTTCATTGGTCAATGCTTCTACCTTTGTGCCAGTACCATGCCATTTTGACCACTGTGGCTTTATAATAGGTTTTAAAGTTAGGGAGTGTTAATCCTCACACTTTGTTCTTCTTTTTTAGCTATTTGGGGTTTCTTTCCCTTCCTGATGAATTTGATAATTAGCTTTTCCAAATCTTCAAAGTAGGTTGTTGGAATTTTGATTGGTACTGTGCTGACTCTGCAGATGAATTTGGGGAGAATTGGCATCTTAACTATATTTAGCCTTCCTATCCATAAGCAGGGAATGTCTTTCCACCTATTTAGATGCCCTTTGATTTCTTTTAGCACGGTTATGTGGTTTTCTGTGTACAAGCCCTTTACATCCCTAGTTAAGTTCACTCCTAAGTCCTTGATTCTTTTAGTTGCTATTTTGAATGGAATTTTATTCTTAACTGACTCCTCAGCCAGGTCATGCTTGTGTACAGAAATGTTACTGATTTTTGCACATTAATCTTACATCCTACCACCTTGCTGAATTTGTTGATTAGTTCAAAGTAACTTTGCTGTAGATTTCTCAGAATCTTCCAAGTATAGTGTCATATCATCTGCAAATAATGAGAGTTCTACTTCTTCCTTTCCAATTTGGATGCCTTTTATTTCTTTGTCCTTGCCTAATTGTTCTAACTAGAACTTCTAGCACAATGTTGAATAATGGTGACAGTGGACGTCCTTGTCTTATTCCTGATCTTAGGGGAAAAGCTTTCAGTCCCTCTCCATTGAGTATGATGCTAGCTATCAGTTTTTCATTTATTCCCTTTATCATATTGAGGTAGTTGCCTTTGATTCCTATCTTTTAGAGTGTTTTTATCAGAAAAGGATGCCGAATTTTGTTGAATGCTTTTTCAGTATCAATCGAGTTGATCATGTTATTTTTCCCTTATGTCTGGGGGCCCGTGCACATGCATGGGCCTAGGTGTGCCTTAAACTGATACTCAGAGCTCTGGGGGTTGGGGTGAGGGTGTGCATCACTATGGGCAGGGGGGCAGGGGTAGTCTGGGTGTGGAAGTTAGTGCCCGCAGCCTGTATGCACTGGCAACAGCCTACAGGGAACAGGGAGTGGGAGGTAGTGCTCAGGAGAGGTGCAGGAGAATTGAGTTGGGCTGCACTTGGGTGGTGGTGTGGGCCAGGTACATGCACTGGAGTTGGTGGAGTTGGGGTGCTTAGAGCACAGGGAATGGGAGATGGTGATGGGGTTCAGGTACATGGGTTGTGGGGTGAGTCGCTGGTCATGGGCTGTGCTGGTAAGAGTAGCGTACCCAAGGAACACAGCCTGGCTTACTTCCTAGTCCCCAGCTCCAGTCCATGCACTCCCACAGGCTCCGCACCTCCATTCCCCCATGCCAGGCTCCAGCTTTCTGCCTCTCAGTTCCTCTGCAACCAGGGCTGCCGCATATGGTGCAGAAGGCTCTC
Organism: Tamandua tetradactyla; assembly: GCF_023851605.1. Classification (NCBI taxonomy): domain Eukaryota; kingdom Metazoa; phylum Chordata; class Mammalia; order Pilosa; family Myrmecophagidae; genus Tamandua; species Tamandua tetradactyla. The sequence continues at coordinate 88,966,570 of NC_135328.1, forward strand.
CCAGGTCAGCCACACTCCAGAATCACCACCTCAGTCGCCCTCCTGACCCTTCTCTAACTTTTCTGTGGAGCAGGGCTAATCTCGAACTACTCTATTCGGCCATTTTATCCATGGCTGTTTCTCAGCATCTTTGAATTTTGAAAGTATTTATGTATTTTGTGAATATTGAAATTAAATAACAGATTTTTTATCTTCAAACTTGTTTATGAAGAGATTTTACCCAAATCAGATTTTACCATTAATTGATAACACCTTTCCAGAATTTGCCCATTTGCCAGTAGTATTGTGAATTTTTTTTCTCTTTCTCTCCATCTTTTGTTTCTATTCTCTTCAATCTACTGATAGTTTAATGTCTTCTTTGTAATTCTAACATCAGTCACTTTGGGGCATTTTGTTCCATTTTAAGAGAAATGTGTTGTTTGCTCTCTTGAATAAATGCAGCCCCTGTTGATAAATTGCTGAATTTATTTTTAGGCCTGGGTATTTTAAAGAGGTGATCTATGCTGAGTCATGTATTCTAGAAAATGACCCAATGTCATTTAATTTGTTACATAATGGATTTAAGATTGCTAAGAGAAAATTTTAGTTCTGTCCAAATAAGCATTTCTTTTTCATTCGATGTGTAAAGAAACAGTAATAATTGAAGTTGGAGGTGACTAAATGGACACCACACCCTGTGGTTCCACAGATTACTCCAATAGGTGAGAAGATATCAATAAGTCTTCAGGTAGCAGGAAATAAACTAATCAGTGCAAAGGGAAAAATAAATTCCCTTTCCAGCAGTCATTCATCCTCCGGTTTTGTTTTCATTTTTCTTTCCATCCAATATTTGTTACAGTAATAAGATGAATACCAGTTACAGCTAGAATCTTATTGCTGCATTGTTTTTTGTTAAGATGAATCTAAGTGTCACTTTACTAGGGGCCAAGCTGCTGCTGCAGTAGTGCCCCACCTGCCATCCCCAGTGAGATCCTTGTAAGAGTTGCTCAGTTTGACTTGGGCATTCCCATTATTTGGGGGGAGTGAATGTATTTGAAAAATGAAGATGGATCTACCATTCTTGTCATTGGGATACTCAAGGACCCTCTCTTTTTTTTTGCCCATGTTTCAGTTTTTCTCATCTGGACTTATAAAATTTGGAAGATCCTTCCAAAGCATTCACATGATGTTGATGGTAATAATGCTCTGAGAATGGCCACATAGGTTTAGAATTGTGAAGCTGTAGACCTGCAAGTGATGTTAGAGAAGTTTAGAGAAACTCAGTTCATTTTATGGGTGAGAAACTTGAGTTTGAACATAATTTAACACATAGTTGTTTTGTGTATCCCTCATAATCTCATTTAATTGTGAATGGAAGAATGTACTGTGGTAGGAAGAATGTATCAGTTGCAAAGGTCATCATATCCCATGTGATGTGAATAACAAACCTCAAAAATGTGCTTTATAATGTCTTCATGATAGTAACAGCCCCATCTCCAGCAGTGATAACAGCATATGTTTATAAAGGGCCTAACGTATGTCGTTTGCTGTTCTAAAAGCAGTGTACACATACCTCATTGAGATCCTATGAGCTCTTTGTAGCAGGTGTTAGTTAAAGCTGTCCCCGAACAGAGAAAATAAAACTGAGGCTAAAAAATTAGTGACAGAGGCAAATTTTAACCATGAGATTCAAAGACTGTGCTCCTTATCTCCTTTACTGCCACTGCGTTCTTTTCATGACCACAGAACTAGATAACCCAAAGGAAGAACTAGAGAGACTCCAGGTCTAGGTCACTTTCAGCTCATATGCAGAATATCTGTGCACTCAGGTTGGTTTGATGCCTTTTTAAGAAGCACTCTGCTCATTTAAAGTTATTAATCAAATAACTTTATACAGGTCTAAATGTCTCTTGCCTAAATGTTTTCCTATTTAAATCTTAAATCTTTACATAAAGTTATTTCTATCCCAATGCTCATTTTCTTTCTTTATTTTCTTTTTTAGCACATATCTGAATAACCCAAAGTATATATGATTTGATCTTCCCCATTTACTGAAAGATTAAGGGGTAATGGGGAATAAGAAGGAAAAAATCAGAAAGATAAAAATACGTATTCCTCTTGTTTATGAAAACTTGATACATTTTGCTGCGTTATTAGTTTAATGGCTAAGGGCAAGTGAGGGGATTAGGATGCGTATTCATGCATATGCGATCCTTTTTCTAAGACCAAAGAATTCTATCGTCATTACATAGTGAACTTTTTTATCGTACAAAGGAATAATTTTTCAGACATTCAGAATTTTAGACAACTTTAAGAGTGATGTAGCACAACTGCCTATTTTTCTGATCCTTTGAGAGGATTCACATGTAGGTAAGCAGAGAGCAAAGATTTCAACCCAGGTCTCTTCATTCTTGATGAACCTCACTGTATACCAAATAGCAGAACTGATGTTTAAAGTTCTCAGGAGACACATTTGATGTATAAAATGTGAAACTTGGTATGAAAAAGGAAGAGTACCTGAGAAAACATGTGACTTTGGTGTTTGCTTTTTCCCTACCCACATATTTTCTTTGGATAACAGTATTGTACCCCCAAATGTCAGTTTTCTTGCTTGATATTAAAAATTGGACTGAGTCCCCTGGAACCCACACTTCAATCTGACCTTGCCTGTAACTACAGGGGGAGTAAACGTTGTTGTGTGTTGATGTTGGCACTTCAGGAGGGGCATATCAACTGCAAGAAACCCCACAGGCCAGGTGGTTCACATCACATACCTGGAACATATGGTTTGTATTGTCCTTGCCGAACTCTCTTTAAAGGGCATTCATCTTGGCTTTCTTTTGAAAATGCCATAGTTTTATTTCTGGATCTATTAGAAAATTTTTTCATCCTTCACAAATTTTTGGCAGACTTTTGAGACACACTGTGACTAATTTTTATATAAGAAACTGGGAAAACTTGAAAGGAAGCACTTTCAAACCAAATGCGGGATAAGATTGTTTTTCTCTAGGTTTTCTGCCAGGTATTACTGATATTCCCTTAAACCAATAAAATCTAAGGACTAAATTTGATTTAACAAATTTAACAAATCAAATTTAGTGTTTTCTAAGACTTGCTGCATTCAGAATTGTGTCCAGTGGCATTCTTTGGAATGGTATCAGAAGTCTTCCAGGAGAACTTTAATTGACTTTTCTTTCAATCAAGAGAGTGAAAAACAAATCTTATACACTCTCTTGTCTCTCAGAGGAAATATCCTGTCTAGTCATTAGATTCAAAGTTAAGAAGTTTAAAAAATGTGATCCATTTGATCTACGTTTGTTTGATTCTCTGCCTTGATAGAATGTAAAGTTAAACTTATGATAGCTAGCTTCCACCACTTAACGTATGCCTTAGAAAATGATTTTTGAATGCATCAGACTTATTTTGGTTCTCGTTTTATTATGTGGTTTCACTAATAACAGATCAGATTTTACCTTTTCATCATTTCACTGTTAATTATTTTTAGACTTAGGATGGCAGCTTGCTAGAGATGCATTTCTGGACCACATAGTCAAAATAATTTTGCTTCAAATCCCAGCTTTGCCAGGTACAACTTTGTGAACCAGAGCACATTTTTAGCTTCCTTTAATTGTCTCTAAAATGGGGGTGTTGCCTATTTTATGAAATTATGATAAGAAACAAAGGGGATAATGTGTATTCAAAGGATAGTATATCTGAGATAGAAGTATTTATCAACCTATTTGAGCAATTTTCCTTGAGAATTGCAACGTGTGTGTGTGTGTATGTGTGTGTGTGTGTGTATTTTTCCATGAGATGGGTTTTTGAAGACCTGAACATGGGGAATTCTTACTCTCTGTCTCCATACACAAATACAATATATGGACTTGCGCATAAACATTATATGCACACTCCGTGGTAGCTGTGTTCAATCTTGAATCCTTCTCTGCATATTCTTGCACCCGGCTAGTGTTGCCTTAAAATTTAGAGTTCTTAAAATAAAATAAATGTAATGTCTTAGAAGGTGGCTGGGACTCCCTTGTTTTTTTCCCCCTTAAGGGTGGAATTGGGTCATAGTTTGTATGCACTGAATTGATTAAGTTCAAGGATTGTGAATGCTTTGATAGTGTGAGTTTGCCTTCAAAGGACAATTGTTTCCCTTGGGAGACTCCCTTAGTATTCAAATGAGGGCACTTGTCTTGGAGTATCTCCCCAAGAGCCTGACTGGACAGATGTTTCTTAAAATGTGTTGCTGAAAACAACTGAAACTAGAATTTTAAAAGACAAATATCTAATCAAAGCTGACTCCAAAATTTTTGGCATATAATAAAGGGGGGCACGGTGATCGTCTAACATTTTCTTTAAACAGAAAACAGTTTATATCATGTTATTGTTTTTGGGAAGATTTCAATCTGAAAATAAAAATTGGCTCATTTACACTGTCCTAGTCACCCTGTGTGGCTGGTTATCCCTTTGCATTCTTGAGCATCTCCAAATCTATATGCATCTCCTCTCCTGTATTGCTAGCCTCACGAAGTTCTTAAACAAGTCCACCATTCAGTCAATTTAAAAATAGACCTTTTATGGTAAAAGCCAGCTCAACGGGTTGATTGACATAATATAAACCAAAATATTGGCTAGTTTCCAGATTGTTCCTGATGTGTTTGTTCCCTGCTATAGACATACTCAGCCTGTTGTACATGCAAACTTTGTCCCCAGAATTCTGCTGGAACCTGAACAAAATAGAAACGTTGTAACTGCGTGCATTTTAAGCTAGTGGCTGTAAAGTTTTGTTCATGGAAACTTCGAAAATGATTTTTTTTCCCTCAAAACTTTAACAGCATTTGTGAGGAAAACAATTGGTCCATTGGGCTTCCCTTCTTCTCTACGTTCATTGCAAACAGAATGCACCCTTTTCCCCCTTTCTACATTTACACACATCTTTGTAGAGGCCTTTTTTGTTTCTTTTAAAAGATAGTTCCTTTCATCTTTCGCCTTTGTTTTCATTCACTACCAAAGAAAGCTTTATTCTTGAAGGCTCTAAAATATAAGGATGGCTTTTTATAAACTCAGTCCACTGGAATAAAAATGCAATGCCTTTGTCCTTGAAAATAAGGACAGAAGGGCATCCCGATATACAGCTCCTGGTGCAGCCCAGCCCCGGAATAGCATCATTGCAGGTGCAGAAATTTACTCAAAATGACTTCAGGCTAGAGAAGCTGACCACTTTTTCTCCCTCTCTAATGTCTTGAAGTTCATGAATATTGTCTTAATGTCTGCATATTAATAATATACCCACAGAGAGCAGGAAAATTCTTTGAATGAAAACATTCATTTGAAATAAATGAGTATAATTATAATTCATAGGAGCACTTTTGTCGAAGAGCAATTTGTAACCCTTAAAATCAAAACACAGCAGGCACCTTTAATGTTTTACAAAATAAGTGTCTTCTTCCTAAATGGTTTCCTATTAATTTACTTTAATGTTGTACTCCCCGTTAATCTTATATTCTTTTTTGTCAGTATATCTAGAAAGAAATATAACTTGGCATTATCTGTAAATCATATGATCCAGTGTCTTTGATTGAGACTAGTCAAAAAGGGTGAAGTGAATGAGGGTGATTTCACTGAACTCAGTACCATAGCTGGGAATTTAGTCCTTTGCAATGTGGACTTTCAATGTGAGACTATGAAGTAAAGGGGAGGATTGTGGGCTTAGCGGAAAAGAACGACTTGATTTCTAATCTTGGTTCCAGTTGTGTGACACTGAGCAAGTTATTTAGCTTTTCTGAGCCCTATATTCATTTGTAAAATTGGGGGTGGAGGTGGGGGGGCTAGGAAAGTGATTTTGAGGAGAAATGAAAATATTCAAAATGCAGTTCTCGGCGTGTCATGGATGTTTTTATTTCTGCAAAGAATTGTGTTTGTTGGCCATGAATACAGCATGTGAGGAGTATTACAGTTACCATAACTGTGTACTCAATTATACAAAAACTTGGTGGCTTAAGAAAAAGAAATTTATTATGCTCATGGAGTCTGTGGTTCAAGAAAAAAGAGAGGGCACACCAAAAATGACTTCCCTGCTCCACAGTGTCTGGGGCTGAGTAGGAAGACCTGAAAGTGGGTAACTAGAATCATCTGAAGGTTCACTCATTTAATTTTCCTTTCATGTTGGGAAGACTGGGGCACGGAGGGGCTGTTACTGGTAGTCTCCTCTCTCTATGGATATGGCTTCTCCGCGTGTTCTCTCCAGCATGGCAGTTTCTGAGTAGTGGAAACTCTTACACTTTGGTTTCAGGCTCCTAAAGCACCCTTCTAAGAAAGAGGGTGGGAAGGAAGAAAGAAGGAAGTCCTCACCAGGAGGAGAGCTGGAGGAAGCGGTATCTTTTTTATGACCTAGCCTCAGAAATCCTGTCATCACTTCCAGCTTCTCCTTTTGGCCAGTGCAGCCCCGAAACTCCACTGAGGCTCAGGAAGAGGGAATGTGTGCCCCAGCTCTCAGAGGGAGGGATAGCTGTATCATCGTTATAAGAGCATGCGGGATGTTATTCATTTTTAGAAAATACAGTCTGCTACAAGTTGATAATGAGGACAACTGTCTTATCTGGAGCAGAAGAATTTTAGTTTTCTACTTTTATTTTTTTTAATTTTTTTTTTTTTTACCTCTGACAAAGAGTGAAGATACATTCTGAGAGGCGTGTTGGAGCCATCCTGGGGGGTGGGGGGTGGTTATTAATGCCAGGATGAAGAAAGGGACCCCTGTGTCTCTAGGCAATTGGAGGTCAGTGGAATTTTCTTTTCATTTGTTGTTTTATCTGAGAAAGGGATTGACTTTCATGAAAGAGACATCTGCCCAGTTTGTGAAGTCCCATTTCTCAAGGAATCTTACCTTATATAGGGTCTCAGATTCACCCCTGTGTTTCTATAAACATCGTTTTCAAACCTGACAGTCAAATCTCGAGTCCAAAGTCAGATCTAAATAGAACGGATGAGAATTCCATTAAAGAGACATCATAACATATGCAGAAGATGCAGCTTTGTGCCTGGTGTTTTTTTGAACCAGCACCCCCCCCCCCCCCATTTTTCCAAGTTTGCTGTGCTTTCTTGATATTCCTCTCATGAAATTTAAGATGTAGGAAATCGTGTAGACTCTTTAAAGCAGTGATTTGAAATGCTGCTTTTGGAATTTCAATGAAAACCCATCTGTCTGGAAGTCGTAGCCTTGAATGTGAAAATCAAACAAACAAACAGAAACCATAAACAAAAGAGCAACCACTCCCCAAAACAAGCAAACAAACCCAAAACAATCATAATAGGTCTCACTGAGAAGAGCTAAAGTAGAGAATGTCTATTCCTTGCACTTAAAGAATGGGGTGGGGGTGGGGGAGGGAAGTGGGCACCTCCTGCTTTAATACTAAATCCCTGACAAATAATGAGAATGTACTCATGAAGACCTATTGAATTTTAGCCTCCCTAATTTTCCTCAGATGTGATATTCTGGTCACCATTTTAATAAAGTGAGCTTTACAAATCAACTGCCATAGAAAGACAGCATTTTGTCTGAACTATTGACAAAGAAATTCCCATAGGTGTAATTTTAAATGGAGAAAAAAGTGTTAATTATTTAAAGCCCAAGTTCAGGTTCTCTCTGTGGGAACTCCTGCTGTTAGTTTTTTGTTTGTCATGCTATGAGTGTGGTATCCTGGCAGGAGCCAGAGTCATTGAAGGACTTAATAAATAAATTTACCTTCATACTTAGGTTTCTCGAGTGTTAAACCATTATTTGCTATTTGCCTAACGCATAATGCATGTTTTATAGTGTTTTGGTGAGCCATATACACTACTGTGGCCAACTTTTGCCTAAATGACAAATATTCATCCTTACTGCTGTTTTGTTGTCCTTTTGAATGTGATACATACACACAGAAATGTGTGATGTGAAGCGGTGGCATTTTTATATTTAAGGGGGTTTTTATGTCTTCTCATTCTTTGTGGGAATTGTTTGCAGAACTTTTTGGATGTCATTGTGCATTGTGTTATTCTACAGTGGCCTGTTGTCAAGCACCTTGTGGAGTCTAAACATTGTATTAAATACAAGAATATATTAACTAAAACAATAGATATGATACCTTTTAAGGAGAGAGGGTGATCATTGAATGAATATTACTGCTATTGCTTTTCCTATTCAACATTTTTCTGAAAATGATAACGGCAATGGAGAAGTGAATTGGCAGGTAAGGATGAGTATTTTAAAGTCATTATTAAAGTAATGTACACAAGGAGTGCTTCTTAAAAAGCCATCTTACCTCTGATCTATTCACACTCCTTGAAGCTGGGAGTCTTGCTCCAGCATTTTCCCTCTGCTCTCCTGGTCCTTGTTAAAGAAGCTTGCTGGGCTCTACAAGGGGGTCTGGGAGAAGGGGAACAAGGATGGAAGGATGGAGAAAGAGAGCTTTAAAAGGTACAGTGCTTTTCCCCATGAAAAGAATAAAGCTAGACATAGCAGCAATATCTTCCATTGCCTGTCTGCAAATACGTGTGAACCCACTGTATAGTTCTTTTCTTTTATTTTGTTCACCAGCTACAGTTCTTCACATTTTTAAAATATACACCAAAAAACTATGCTCTTTAAAGAGAAAGTATGTCAAAATGTTTGGCATGGTTATAGAGATTTTACTATTACCTGGAAATTAGTTCCTAACATCTACAGCGTTCATCTATGCTTGGTCCGTTTGGCCCTTTTGTGGATAGTGCAGATCTCAGCAAGGATCTTCAAGCTGAACAGGGGAGTTACCAGCAAAGCCAGGAGAGGGGTGGAGAAAAGGAGATGGATCTCTGCCAAAGAGTGACCCTTTCAAAGTTTTGGATCTAGAAAATGGGCTAGCACACTTAATTTCTCTCCTTTTCCATCCTCCATGAACCTTCTCCTTTCACAAATGGCTTCCTCTTCCCAGACCGTGAAACTCCCATTAGTTCTCTAAGGCCTGGGATTCAAGTACATGATGGGTTTTTAAGATAGTAATGGCTTAACCTGGGAATGTATAATATTATTCCCATGAAATCTTAGCCCTGGATTTCATATAGTGTATTTATAAACAGATATGAATACCTTAGATTGTTCTGAGGATTAAAAATATATAGATGTATGTACACATATACACACATGAACACACATATATACATTAAGTTGAGTACACTATAGAAAGTTTATAGATTTCTATTCGTTAGATATATATCTATATAAAAATAAGTATAAATATGACATTATTGTTAAATTTAATATTTTCTGAAATTTTGCCTTTAATAAATTTTGAATCTCATGATCACACAGATATGGGAAAGCTCAGCAGGAAAAACGAATCAACAGAGGAGAAGACATGACAGTAACTGAGTGAAAAAAGCATATCCTGGGAGTTGTAATCCTTTCCAATTTAAGTTATAAAGAAAGGGAAGAGATGTAATTAAAGTTGTAGGAAATTACATTTCCCAAGGTGTATTCTAATTAGCTTCTTTTCTATCTACAGTTATTTTATTTTTATTAAAGAAGTTTTAGGCTTACTGAAATATCATGCATAAAGTACTGAGTTCCCCTATACTGCTATTATTAACACCTTGCATTAGTGTAGTTTATTTATTGCAATTGATGAAAGAACATTTTAATAATTGTACTATTAACTGTAGGCGTGTTCTACTTTAGGTAGGGTTCACTATTTGGTTTTATAGTCCTATGGATTTTTTATTTTTATTTTTATTCTAGTGACTTATTTAATAAGCCTTTGAGGAGGAACAGGTGGTATAATTGAAAGCTGTGGATTCTTTTCAAAACTGGTTTTCCATTATTAGCTCTTTATGCTTCTGATGCTTTTAGAGCTATTTCTTTTTAATTTTTTCTGTCCTTTGATTGATTAAGTCTATTTCATAATATAGGATCCGTCCTTTGATTGATTAAGTTTATTTCATAATATAGGAGATAAATCATTATTCTAGATGATACATTTCTAATTATGAAGTGGAAATTAAAGAGCTATATTATTTAATATATACAAATAAGATTTTATAGGCAATATTTCAGTACTACACTTAACCTCCTTGTTAGTATAATAGATTACACAAGCATTTGAAGGAAATGAATTTACTTCCTGGTCATTTAAGTATCTGTTCTCTAACAGATATGTGATGGGAAATATAAAATATTGGTAATTTGAATTAGTAAATTTATAAATTTGAGAACCTTTTATTAAATTGAGAGTTTAAAAAATACATATTAAACTCTCTTTATTCAGCAGTCGTAATGCATCCAAAACAGAAGCTATGAAGACTACAGTGGAAAAAACGAAGCCTTCTTCAGCAGTGATCTCAGCTATGGCACATGTCTCCTATGCGGAGACAAGATACCACTGTATGGTTTCTCACATGTAAATGTAAATACTGGTAGTTTATTTCCTAAGTCACATGTGTTTTTCCAGCAGTATATTGGGTGAGTCCTTTAAAAGGGAACATATATAACAGTTTTTGTGTTTTTTTTAAACATTTTTTGCTTTAGTCTCACACATAAATTAAAGTTTTAAAAATTTTAATTATCATCTATCTTCAACACCCTGCCATATTGACATTCCTTTGTTCTTCCTCATGCAAAAACATTTTTTTTTAATTTGTACATTTAGTCCCTATCATTATACACTCTAGGCATTCCTAGATTATACCATCTCAGTCTTTCTGAATTTTTATAATCAGTCCTGTTGTACAAGCTATATCCCTTTGGCTCCAATTACCCAATATCTACCTTATTTCTATCTCCTGATGGTCTCTGTTACCAACTGAAATTCTCCAAGTTCATTCACTAATGTCAGTTCATATCAGTGAAACCATACAGTATTTGTCCTTTTGTTTCTGGCTAATCTCACTCAGCATAATGTCCTTAAGGTCCATCCATGTTGTTACATACTTCATAACCTTATTCTGTCTTACAGCTCCATAATATTCCATTGTATGGATATACCACAACTTGTTTAGCCACTTGTCTGTTGATGAACATTTTGGCTGCTTCCATCTCTTGGCAACTGTAAATAATGCTGCTATAAACATTAGTGTGCAAATGTCTGTTTGTGTCCTTGCCCTCATGTCCTCTGAGTAGGTACCTACCAATGATATTGCCAGGTCATATGGCAATTCTGTACTTAACTTCCTGAGGAACTGCCAAGCTGCCTTCCACAGTGGTTGTACCATTTGACATTCAGTGGATAAGTATGCCTCTTTCTCCACATCCTCTCCAGCATGTGTTGTTTTCTGTTTTATTGATAATGGCCATTCTGGTGGGTATGAGATGATATCTCATCATGGTTTTGATTTGTGTTTCCCTAATAGCCAGGGAAATTGAGCCTCTCTTCATGTGCCTTTTGGCCATTTGTATTTCCTCTTCTGAGAAGTGTCTTTTCATGTCCTTTGTCCCTTTTGTCATTGGGTTGTCTGTCTTTTTGTTGTTGAGTTGAACAATCTCTTTCTATATTCTGGATACAAGACCTTTATCTGATATATCGTTTCCAAATATTGTTTCCCATTGTATAGACTGTCTTTTTACTTTCTTAGTGAAGTTCTGTGATGCACAAAAGTGTTTAATTTTGAGGAGTTCCCATTTATTTATTGCTTTCTTCAATGCTCATGCTTTGGGTGTAAAATCTAGGAAACCACCTCCTATTGTAAGATTTATAAGATATTTCCCTACATTTTCTTCTAACAGTTTTATGGTCTTAGATCTAATGTTTAAGTTTTTGATCCATTTTGAGTTAACTTTTGTAAAGGGTGTGAGATATGGATCCCCTTTCATTCTTTTGCATGTGGGTATCTGTTCTCTAGGCACCATTTATTGAAGAGACTGTTCTGTCCCAGGTGAATTGGCTTGACTGCCTTAGCAAAGATCAATTGTCCATAGATGAGAGGGTCTATATCTGAATACTCTATTCGATTCCATTGGTCAGTATCTGTCTTTATGCCAGTAGAGTAAAGTACTGTTTTGACCACTGTAGCTACGTGATACGCCTTAAAGTCGGGTGACGTGAGACCTCTGATTTCATTTTTCTTTCTCAGGATATTTTTAGCTATTTGGGGCACCCTGCCCTTCCAGATAAATTTGGTTATTGGTTTTTCTATTTCCAAAAAGTAAGTTTTGGGGATTTTAATTGGTATTGCACTGAATCTGTAAGTCAATGTAGGTAGAATTAATGTCTTACCTGTAGTGAGTCTTCCAATCCATGAACACGGTATGCCCTTCCATTTATTTAGGTCTTCTATGGTTTCTTTTAATAATTTCTTGTAGTTTCCTTTGTATAGGTCTTTTGTATCCTTAGCTAAATTTATTCCTAAATGTTTTAGTCTTTTGGTTGCAACTGTAAATGGAATTTTTTTCTTGATTCCCCCCTCAGATTGTTCATTACTAGTGTATAGAAACACTAGAGAGTTTTAAGTGTTGATCTTGTAACCTGCCACTTAGCTGTACTCATTTATTAGCTCTAGTAGTTTTGCTGTGAAGTTTTGGGGTTTTTTTACATTTAGTGTCATATCATCTGCAAACAGTCAGAGTTTTACTTCTTCCTTTCCAATTTTGATGCCTTGTATTTCTGTTTTTTGTCTATATAACAGTTTTTAAGCCACTTTGTGATCAAGCATTAAAGGGATCCTATGATGTCTGATAATATTTCATATGTAAAATTCTGGCCTCACATATACCCTGTAATGGTGATGGGAAGCCTTTATAGAATTCATTCCCTTCTTTAAGATGATCACAATAAATGAGAGGTGGTACCATCATGGCTCACTTATTCTCCTTATAATTGTAGTAAGGTACAGGAATGAAACAATTTACAAATAAGGAATTTAGAAAATGATTTTAAAGAACACCTCCATTTCCATATCAGAAATCAAGTCAAGAGAATATGATTTGCTGAAATTGCATGCCATTGAGCTACATACTGCTTTAAGGAAGTTGTGGGATGATAGTAGAAATAAGATGAGAATTCATTGCTTTAGGAGGCCTACCACTCATTTGGAAACAACTGTGTTTCTACCTCTGAAGATGGAATCTTTTTTGTAGGCTGCTGAGTCTGAGGGTTGTTTCTGTGCTACTACCTTCCAGCCCTTTACCATCTCAGATTCTACCCCCATCCCTGTATGTGACTCCAACAAGGTCATCAGTTTAACTCAGAAATCTCTGAAGTTGTTTTTGTGATGCGCATTTTGGTGTGAGTTGCTCTGTGTGTTATTGGAACGGGATAACTAATGCATATTTGCATTTATCATTTTCTTCTTTGCAAAAGCATTTTATTTTAGTTTGCTTAAATTATTCTTGCCCCTACCAGACCTTACTTTAATGCATATATTAGAGAACAGGCTTCAAATCGTGTAATCAATTTTATTTGTTATTAGGGTGGGTATAAATGTGCTGGTTGTTTGTATGTATCTAGAGCCCTATAATATAGTTTTACACATAGAGGATCCTGCTCTATCAAACCACCAGAAAATACTTAGTACCTTTCAGAACCGTTAGCTTTGGAAGGTTGGGATTGATAAGTATACCCCTCTTCTCTGTAGTCTCATTCTACTGAAAGCAAATGTGGATCAAAGTACACTACTGGCTGTATTAATGAAAAGTATTGTTTGGAGACCTTGAGGAGACTTTCCTTTGCCCTCCTTGAACTTGGACTCTGGAACCATCCTGCCCCGGAATTACCCATTCATTTCCAAACTAGGAAGTTAGAATCCAGATTTCACTTTGTTACTGTCATGGAGGGTTGTGCTTAAGCACCTGCAGTGACTGACCTGGGAAAGTTTTAGTTTGACAAGGGGAAGGGAGATGGGAAAGAGTAGGAAGATAAAGAGGGGAGAGCGGGCCAAAGAAAATGCACAAGTTGTACATTTTATGCAGTGGTTTTGTTGGTTAACAGGATCCAGGGGATGTCCAGTCCTGGGCAATGGGCCGTGCTCTCCTCTTATTGGGGTGTTGGTGGAGGGGAGAGCTAGTGAGTAAGTGCTGTCATTTCTATCCTCCCACCGCCTGGGGAGTAGAGTCCTTCCCCTCTAAAGAAATCTGAGGAGTTTTTCTCTAAGCACTAACTGGTCTTACAACATATCTTCGTCTGGAAACCTGTTTTACAATTTAAATAAAATACATAAGAGTTCAAGTAGACTGTATAGGAGTGAATCAGTGTAATTATTGCTGGACTTTTCATAATATTTTATATGGCATGTAACTTTATATACTGTTAAATCACCTTGAAGTTCCTCAACTTAAGTGACCATGGAACCTGTTCTCAGTAAAGCAACTATCAGGCCTAGTGGCAAATGGGAGCACTTCTCCGATGATTTCCTAAGAGAGAGTTACAGAAAGAGGAGTGAAAGTTTTATCTCCTTGTACCTGCTAGTATGGGTATGCATTCATAAACACACACACACACTACACCCACATGTGTTTTTTTTTTTTTTTTTTTTTACTCTGGGGCATCTATAGTGTTCATGCATATATATATTAATGCTTTATTCTTATTTAATTTTATGTGAAATTTCCAGAACTTATGAACATTATTATTCAATATTGGTAATCCACTGTCTTTGTTACTGGACAAAGGCTATTGATTCTTTTACCTGATGCACTCAATAACCAATTCCTGAGACACTGGGGTTTGTTTCAAAGAGAGAGTTTATTAATAGGCACGTAGTAGGAGAGCAGATGGCCTAGTGACCCCAAATCTCTGAATTGCAGTGATTTGGGTAGTTTTATTAGTGAAAAGGTAGGCAGGGTTTAGGATAATGAGCTCTGTGGCCCCAGATGATGTAATTAGAGGTGATCTGATTATTGAGCAAGCACAGATTAATTACATGCTTAGTCACAGAATGTATGAAAGAAAATAGGGAAATGAAGTATAGGTGACTCATAGGTTAAAGTGTAAGCTACTGTGCATATCAGATGGGCAAATTTTTGTTAGATCCAGTTTCAGTTATCAGAATAACTTTGGACATGGGGTGGGTTAGTTCTAGGCTGCCCCAAAACCCTTCATTAAGAAACATTATGGGCTGTCCTAAGTGATTAAAGACTGTAAAATTCAAAAACTGGGTAACTGGGTATAAATGAAGATTAGTCACAAGGTTTTTACAGTCACAGGGGCAGAAAATAAGGGGTATCCCATCATTATCAGAGGCAGCTGGATTGCAATTTAGAGATTCCAGGTATTTCCCTGTCTACTCCAGTACACCAGAAAGCAAAAAGGAGTGTCTATATAATGATTCAGTAATCAGAATCAACCCTTAAATCCTGATTTCTCAGTTACAGCTTCAATCCGACATAAATGTCAAGCTCTGAGACCACAGGAAAACATCAATATTTAAATTAGAATAGTTTTGTTTAGTTACTCACCACTCTGTTATGATTGCATTTTTTAATAATACCACTCAAAGTTACCATTTTACATCCATAAATCATAAAAAGTAAACTCAATTTAAATTTCAAATAATTTTATTTAATCAGTAGTTATCCTCTTCTAACATAACACATTTCAGATACCTACCTGTAGAGTTAGAGTAGGAAGTATTCAGAGCTCTCATGATCATTTTATCTGAAATGTATTAGGTGTAGCTATTACATTAAAGAGAGCCAAAGACACACAGAGAGAAAAAAGACAGGAGAGGGGAGAGAAAGGGAAAGAGAGAAAAAAAAAAAGGTGGAGAGAAAGAGAGGGACAAAGTGATGGAACCAGAGTTAGAGTGAGACACAGCAAGAGCAAAAGCAAGAGAGACAGGCAATGTCAAAGAGAGAGACATAGAAACAGAGATAGAAAAAGGGACAAAGAGACAGAGGGACAGAGAAAGAACAGGAGGCTGAAAGAGAGCTAGAGACAGAAAGCCAGAGACAGAAATGGAGAGGCAGAGAGAGGAAGATATGGAGATGAAGAGAAAGAGAGAACTAAATTATGAAGAAACCATAGTGTCTGGCTCCTATCATCTCACAGTATGCCAAAAGAGGTTGTTTTAGTTCTGTTAAAAAAAGCAAACCACCTAACAAACTCAAGTTTCATTGGCTGGATGTTCACTTTTGAAAAACCATGGCTTTGAAAAGATCAAACAGTTGACATTAACTTGTCAGAACAATTAATCTAGCTTTCCTGGGGTCAGTGTGGTGTAGCACATGGAGTGTGACATGGTGAAAGAATTTGATTTGTCCTTTGTTCCCCATCCATGAGCTCTACCAAGAAAATAGTTTACATGAATGTTTAATGCATTCAAAACTTTTAAAGATGTAATTATAATACGGAATTCCTGTATAAATTTTTGCATGTGTTTTATTTTCACACTTCACTGCTAGGATTCCAAGCTGTCACACAGAGAAGCTGTCAGTACTTGAGACAGCAAGAGAGAGACACAAGTGGCCTGCAGATTTGCACCCACACAGACCATGGAGACCAGGGAAGGTTTGGATACAAAAGGCACAGAGACACCCAACTGATCAAAATAACTGCCCCCCATACTTCCCTTTCCTCTGAATCATCAGTCTTAGAGCTAAATAAATGTGTCGTTCACTTTTCAAATGTTGTGCCTATTGTTTCTGGTGCCAGGACCTGTTAATAATTTAGCAAGTATTACAGTGTCTCACAGGGAAGTTAGACATTTTGGAATCAAAGTTGTAATTGACATTCTGCTTTTTGCCTGGCTTGTTGCTGAAAACAGTCTGGCTACCACATTTTGATTGTTGGGACTTTCAGTTTAGAAATCACATGAGCTGGAACTTGAAAATTGGTCCTGTGTGGCAAATCTGTAATTTTGTATTAAAAGACAATATAATTTATGGCCATATTAGGCACATGAGCCATTTAAAAATGTCTTTGTTATGGTTCCTCAAATCAAAATGAAACGTCTTAATTTCCCCAACATTCATTTTATTCATTTGTTTCAGTCCTTTGAACATCCTTTTATAAAAATGTTTTGTGTGCCATACACTCAATACTTAACAAAAATATGGATAAACAAAAATTATGCTAATCTCTGGCAGTAAAATTAAGTGGGGAGAAAAATAAGAAAGGCAGCAGCTCCAGTGAAATGATAAGTTCCTTAAAGTAGATTCAGGGAGTTGTGAGAAGGAAGTAGAAGTGAAGGAGCATGTCCCAGACCTCAGGAGTTCCAAAGTGGCTTCCCAGAGGAGGAGATGCTGACATCCTGAACGTGAGCTGGGTAGAAAGCTGGCCTGGAGATGGACTTGCCAGGCAGTAGTCCTCAAAGGCGCAAAGGCATTAGAGGCAACATCACTTTTTCAGGGCCCCGGAGGTGGTTTGCTGTAGTTGGAATATATGTTTGTGTGATGAGTACTGTGAGGCAAAACTGGAGAGAGACTGGGCTCGGGTCGTGATGAGACTCCCTGTCTATCAGGCCCTGATGGTTGGAGTTTGTCCTAAAGGCAGGAGCTCAAGAAGGCTGCAAAAAAGTATATCATGCAGGGAAGTAATGATTAGATATGTATTTTAGAAAAAATATACGGGCTTCACTGTGAAGAGCAGAACAGAGGACAGTATGGTATAGATGAAAAGATGAGTTAGAAAGCTTCTCTAATTGTTCAGAGCAGAGATTTCCAGGGGTTAAGGCACAAGGGGTTATAGAGATGGAGAGGAGGTGATGAATGTAAGCTCTCTCTGAGATGCTGAGGGTGGCATGAGATGATGGATGTATAACATAACACCCGGAAAGGCACTGGTGATGTCGACAGAGCTGTTCCATTTTGTTAGTCCATGAATGGAAAACGGATGTAGTAAGCAAAACAGAGGAGCTGTGATTACTAGATAGTTTTGGGGGGCTGGGGGTGGGGTGGGAAGGTAAGTAACTGGAGGAAGGGGATGACATAAAGGAACAGAAAGACAGATGGATTTAGAAGTAGGATGAGTAGGGTTTTCATGTGAGGAAATTATGACTTTGAAGCACATTCATTGTTTAATGAATCTTTAATGCTGGTTAACATTTATTAAACACTTAATATGTGTGAGGCAGTTGCTAAAGCCTTTATGTTTCAATTTTGCAAGAATTCCATAAAGTACGTACAAGAATTTTCACCCTTTACACATGAGGAAACTGAGGCTTAGAGAGGATAACTGAAGTGCTCAGGATCACAGAGTGAGGTCAGGTCTGGTCACCGGCAGAGCCAAAGCACTTAAGCACCTCCTCTTAAGGCCTCAGTAAGTCCTCAGTGTATAAGATAGCCATTTAATCCATTCATTTACTCTATTAGTGGGAAAATAAGGAACTCTGATGTAGTGCCGTGTTTACTTGCCCTAGGAGAGAAATCTTAAAAAAAAACCAAGGAGAAACGTTGTACCTGGTTATTTTAGTTGTAATTTAAAAGGCTTTTCAGATGCATTGGAGATTAAATGCTCCTTGACAGTATCCAGATTTATAGTAAAGTTCAGAAGTAAGGGACCTTGGCTAGGTTAGTGAAAAAAGCAAAGAAATCTTGGAAAATAGTCAAGTATAGCTCATTTTGAAATGGACTGTGACCTTGTGAAATGAGAAGCATTTTTTCATCTCTAAACGTACCTTAATCATAATGTAGCCCAGGGGAGCCAAACATTTTATATGTTTTAACAAGCTAAGTGATTTTATAAAAGTGCTGTTAGAGGATTTATTTTAATTGGACATTAAGACTTACTGGCCTTAAATCATAGCTAGTGCAATGCTTAAAGCCCTATTCCAGGTTATCTTTCATAAATAAAGTAACAGAACTAATTTTTTCCCATCAAAATGATCCTTGGTATTGGAGTTTTTCTTATTTTGGGGGATTGACTTCTGGCTTCTTAAATGCTTGAGCCATATATGCATAATATTTCAAAGATGTGTGTGTGTCGTTTAACAACATTCCCAGTTAATAGTTATTGAATTTTTGTTCTGCGTTAGTTCCAGCAGTGTGATATACTGAAAGGCTGAGTTTTACTTTACCACAGTGATTGTGTACCTGGGGGAGGAGTTTGTTCTCGGGAGACAATTGGCAAGATTTGGAGACATTTTTAGTTGTCACAACTGGGTAGGGGGGCTACTCATGTTTAGAGGGTAGAGGCCAGGGAAGCTGCTAAACATCCTACAGTGTAAAGGACTGCTGTTCACAACAAGAAATTATCTGGCCCAAATGTCAATAGTACCTGGGCTGAGAAACCCTACTATAGTGCAGAAGTTATGCCAACTGACCATACATAGAGGCATTTCTTAGCAGCTAAATAAAAAATGCGGATGCTGCTTGGTATTCAGGATAAGCTAATAATATACTAGGTAAACAAAGTAAAGGAATTATTTCAAATATAAGAGGAGGAAAGTTGAGGGAGAAGATGAAGGAGAGTTAAAAATGGAATAGAAGAAAGGTGAAGTATAGACCTTAGTCAACGTTGCCCCAGGTATACGTAGCTGGCACACCAAAGGGAGTGTGAATAAGTGGCAGTGGCAGCACTCATGTTTTCCTTTCTGTTAAGAAAAATATGTGTTATTACTACTATTATTAATGATTTATAGAGCATGAAAAATGTGTTAAATGTGTACTGCACTGTTAAGTGCAGTACAGAATGTAGACTTTATCATCGCGCAAATGGTTTTGAGCTTATAATTATGCAGGTGGAACAGATATAAGCTAAGGATGGGGAAAATTGGTGATAACATGACAGAGAGGTCACAACTGCTCGTGTAATTTGCACTCACATTTCAGATAACCATTAATTGTTTTCATTTTTGTTTTTAATGGAGAAAAAAGACTTTGAGAAGTGATTTGATACCACCAAACAAAATACAAAGATGCCAGCTAAAGTGAATTGGCTTGAAATAGTCACAAGATGTTATAAGGAAATGTCAGTAGGAAATAAATATAAGTATTTAAAACTATAGCTGAGTTTGATAAACACATTTTAACATGGGAAATAGATGGGAAGTCTTCATGGTTTTTTCCATCTTAATTTTCCAGTTATATTCATTTGCTATGTCTATTGGTTTTAATTGTCAGGATTAGAACAAAAAGAAGTAAAATTATTTAGCCTGTGTAAATATACACACATGCACACACCTCAGAGAAAATTAAAATTAAGATGGAGAATGAAGGTATGTGGCAATTTCCTTGCTAATTATAGATGTATCTGAGTTCTTAACTAAAAATTCCATAATTGGTTTGCATTTTAATGTGCTTATCTGAAAATATACCATTTCTGGAGCAGGATATGATCTCCTATAGTTGTGCAATGGTATTTGCTAAGAGTATTTTAGAATTGTAAGTGTTCCATTGGAAAAACTTCTAAATTTGTGTACAGTCTTTTGAGCACTGTGGGCCATAGAACAGCAAATTATTAATTGCAAGACTGCAGAGTTAAGTTTGAATTACAAGACACACCAGCATGTTCTATCAATATGAGTGAGTTCCTGTTGAACCCTAATAAAGCATGAAAGGATAATAGCTAGATAAAGTTGTTGGAGAGCTGAAAAGAAAATTTTAGTCAGTTATGTTTTGCAAATGTGTGTAGTATCAAATTCTTTGGGAAAATTAATGTTCAACTCAAATGATTTTTTTCCTTTTATTTTTCCTTTGATATCAAATGATGAAAACCTATTTTCATCAACTACTTAAATCTCATTCTGTGTAATTAGAGAGTACCACTCTAATAAAATTATTTTCAAGTCTCAGTGAAGAAATGCATGTAAGAAGATCTAACAGTAACTTAAACCAAGAAAGATATATCAAATGTTCCTTTCAGGTTAGATTGACTGTAAGTAGTCATAAACATGGAAATTAAAGAGGCAGAAATATGATACAACATAAGTATATTATTTAACACAATTTTGAGGAGATGGTAGCATTAAATGAAAATTAAGCCTAGAAGAAAATGTGTGACTTTTTCCCCATGGATGTGAAAATGTGTGTGGATCAGTTAGATGCTTGCCTTACCTGCATGAATATTGAAGTATTGATTTCAGTAATAACTGTTTCACAATTTTCAATTATTTCGGAGTATCTGAAATTGTCCCAGATTGTTTTCACAGAATTCAGAACACAAAATGCTAGGTATAAGCTAGATACTTCGTAGATGCATTCATTTCCTTCACATGAAACCACAAAAAAAGGCATGTGGAATGTCTCTTAAGCATTGTCAACTGCCAACTTTAGAATGATGTGGCCTCCTCGAGAAATTGGTTGGTAGAAAAAATAATCGGTGGGGATTGCTCTTCAGCTATATGACCCTTTTAATTAAATGCACCATTTTATATTATGGGACATACGTGTATTTCCACATTCAATATAGATATTTCTCTCTTTTAGATAAAATATTTTTTTACAGTGAGCTTTAGAATTTATTGCTATATTTCATGGATTAATTTTCTAAACCATTTTGCTACTCTGCATTTTCTGTATATTGGGCAAATTATTGTTTCCTTTTCTGCTTTTAATTTACATGATCCTACTACTGTTGCCATTCACCTTTTCAGAAACACCTTTTCAAGACCTACCCATTTATGTGATGTTTTATTTCCTGACTGCTAAAACAAATACCATACAATGGGTCAGCTTAAGAACAGGAATTTATTGGCTCGTGGTTTCAGATGCTGGAAGGCTTGTTCCTTCCCAGGGTTGGTATTTTCTGACTGGCAGCAATCTTTGGGGTTCCTTGGCTTTTCCATCACATGCCAATGCACATGATGGTGTCTCCTTTCTCCTCCGGGTTCCATTGACATCACTTCTGATTACTCCCTGTGGTTTCTCTCTCTCTCTGACTTTCATTCAGCTTATAAAAAGGCTCTGGTCATCAGGATGAAAGCCTAACCCATTTCACTTGGGCCACACCTTAACTGAAGTGACATCTTGAAGAGATGTTATGCTCAACGGTCTATACCTTCCAGAATGTGAAATGAGACCAAGAACATGTCCAAATTGGGGCATACAATTCAATTCACCACATATGCCTTCCACCTTCTTTTTATTTTAATAGCATTTTAGTCCATTTAGCAAATACCATTTTTTAAGGGATGTTACCTTGCATATTTTAAAATTATATTTGGAAGTACCATACATTTTTTTTCTACAAAATTAAACAGTTCAGATTTGGAGTTATTCATTTAAAGTGCATTTATTTTCCATTTTGCCCTTGGTTCATTTAACGTTATTTTTTGGCTTGTCCTTTTCAACTGATGCTCTCCAACCACTTGTGCACAAGTAGAATTGGAGTATAGAAGGCTATCTGCATTGCCAAATTATTAAGTAAAGGAGAACCCCCACCCCAAGCAAGCTGTGTTTGTCCTCACACTTCCAAGAAATTTTTGCCTCAGTTCCTACCACCCACTTCCCTTCAATCTGTCTTCCTCCAGAGAAACTCAGCTGAAGTTGCACCCTCAAATTTACCAGTGATCCTCTAGCTGCTAAAAGCAGTGTCCTTTCCTCAGGCCTCATTCTCTTTCACTCCTCTGCAGCATTACGCACATGAATTCTGTGGTGCCTTGGCATATGACCTCTTGTTTTCCCAACATTATAACACCAAATTGCTGTCCTTTTCTGATCTTCTCTTCTTCCCCCAATCAGTGGGTTAGAAAATAAAATTTGAGGTTCAAATAATAACCTGTCCATTTGCTAGCTAGCTAAGTTATTTAGATGATTCATAATTGAAAAAAAATTATCAGAAAATACCAGATAACATCAGATTAGCACAAGTAAGAAAGGGAGAAGAGAGGAAGAAAGAAATCATTTCATACAGAACTGGAAAGTCCCAGTAGCCACTTCCCTTCTCCCTCCCCACCCTACAATACTGCTCATTCCATGACTCTGAATTTCCAGGAGCTAAACACAGCTCTTACCCCTTTTTACTTTAACCTGACATTCTAGGTGAACCACTTCATAACTCCAATTTTCTTCTTCCAGTTTATCCTGATTAAACGTGCTTCATTGTCTCTGCAAACCTGCTGGTTATGCTATGTTCTCTTAATTCACTATATCATAAAGTGTCCCTAAAACTTCCTGTATCCATGTTATTTTTCCTGTGAGGATTGTCACCACCTCTATTTTCCATTTAACCAAATTCTGTCCATCTTTTAAGACCTTCTTCAGGTCTTTTCTTATCCATAGCACCTTCTTAGATGATTTCAAAATTCTATGGACAGGAGAGGGAATGGACACACACTGTCAGTACTGTACTCCCTCAAAACTGATAACTTCTCTTGTCTGAGCCCCTTCTTGGGGCAGCTGGGAAAGGGCTGGGTGGAATGAGGTAAGTACTGGGAGCAGAACCTGCTATGGAATTTCTCAGTCAGGGCTGCCGGAGGGGGCTGTCTCCACATGCTGGTAATTAGCTCTCTTTAGACTCTCTCTAAAATCTGTGAATCTTTGCACCTTTTGTTCTCAAATTTAGGCCTTGGAGATGATTCTGGATCTAGGAACATCCCACTTGGAATTCTCATCTGATCAGGTTGTGAGTTTTGATAGAAAGGTAGTTGATGTGAATCACTTAGCGTAGTGCAGGTACATTGCAAGAAGTTCCAAATGTTGCTCACTCTTCTATAATTATCATCATCATTATCCACATTTGCTTTCTCCATTTCCTTCTTTTGTATAATTTCACAATTCTTTATAAAACTGATTTAAAGAATCCAATGCTCTGAGCCTGCGTTACATTTTGATGCATTGTCTTTATTTAGTTAGCTTTTGATTGAAGATTTAAAACCAGAAATGATTTTATTCTATGTAAATGATATTTTCTGAACTACCACAATTTTTTTTAGCTGAATCCTGAAGTTGCTTAGAAAAGGAAGCACATGGAAAACAATCATGAGCATATGTACCTTCATGTATTTCTTTGCATGCAATCAGAAGAAAACCTGTTGTTTGGCCGTATTTGCAACTTTGATACTTACCTAATTTGATCTATTTTTAGGTACCCAATAATGCCCTTTTTAAGTTAGAACAATAGGGATCATAAGGAATAGATTTCCTTACAAAGAATAAACTAACACTTGGCCCTCATCAGGCTTCTGCTGCTTTATTCAGGATGACACTGTACTTGGTGATATTACTCTAAGTGATAAAGGCCAATTAGCATTGCAGCATTTGTTTCAAGATGGTTTTTTATTATCATTTTTTACATTAACCAGTGGCCACTGGGAATCCTGTTATTTGTAAAAATTTAAATAAAAGCTGCCAACCTAACCCCAAGATGTCAGTTTCCTAATTAGTAGTTTATTTTCTTAATTTGTATCTTGTAACTGCATTAATTACTTGTAGAATCAGGTTTATCATGAGTGTGGTATAAAGGTTCGATGAGACATAATGTGGGTAAAATGTCGAATTGTCCAATTTTGTTGAAAACAGCTCCCCAATTCCCTTTACCTTTGTAGATAATGATATTTAAATGATGTTGCCATAGAAAATGTATGTACATCAGACGGCATGTTTGTGGTTAGAGTAGAGAACAAAGATCAGAGTTCTTCACAGCAGGACAGTGATAGGTAGAAGTCATTTTGTCTAATGAGCAGCATTCATTCAGAGGGACGGTATGGACTGCCTGACGTCAACAGGCCGTCCATTGCCCGGGAAACTACTGTGACTTGGGAATGATAACATTCAGTCTGTGTTGCACAGTTGTCTCCATTTTCATAAATGTTGCCTAGAAATGTGCAGATCTGTTGGGCTACAGGGGTACATGTATCTTCCCTTCCTCTTTTGTCTTAGAACACAGATTGTAGGTTTTCTGAAGAAAGCAGCTTCTGGGAAAAAAGAATACTTACCTTCAATTTTATGGCTAGAATTTTATGAGACAAGTGACAGCCATGGGAAGCCAAGTCAGCTCCACTAAGATTAGGGCCTTCATTTTTCAGATTTCTTTTCCACAACTTCTCACAGTGGATCTGTGTGGTTTATCTCTGGAAAACAACAGAAATGGAAAAGGTAAAAAGGAAATCTCTTGCTTTTCCTTTTGAATAAACCATTTAATTTCATCCCTCATTGAATGTTGACCTAGCACTTAAAATATCTGAAGTGAATCATAATCAGCATTTGAGTTGTACCTTCTTGTTTTACTATGTTTAATGATTTGCTCAAATGTTGACGTGTTTATTCAGCAGGCAATTCAAAAAACGTTCCATTTAAAGCATCAGAATTTCAACTAAGGCCTTCAGTATAAAAATATTGACAAAAAGTAGCATATTCTATTATAATAAAAGCTGTAAGTGCTCATAGTTTTAGGATAAAGTAGAATTCTTTCAAGAAAACAAAACAGTTATGAAATATTCAGATGATTGTGCAATAATAATTAGGGAGAAATAATTATTCAGTTCTTTCGTTAACACACTTCATTTTCATGGAACCCTTTGAATTAATAACATACCCACACATTTTTGTGCGTGACAGTAATAACCAAAGCATATCTTATCAGATAATTAATTTCCACAAACATAATAACAAGTCTGCGGAGTAGCAGTGACACCGTTATAATAAAATATTTCTTTGCATGTTGAAATCTTAAAAGAACTGTTTAAATTCAAGCTGCTTCCTTTTTGCAAAAGGACTGCCACTTCTATTACTATGAGAAATGTAGGCAGACGTTCCATGAAGAGAAATTAAAGGAGGAGAAGAATATAGAAATAGATAATAGAAAAAGAGAGCGAACATTTAAAAGTAAGCACGTACAGCCGCCAGGGAAGGGAACATCCCAAACCTATAGTAGATGGGTGGACTGAAGTTCAGATAGTTACACTGATCTCTAATTAGGATAAAAGACTGAATAGTTCAACTTTTCTTTCTTATTCAGGTAAGTTACATTCTCAGTTGCTCTTAAAAGGTTAAACTCAGAAGAAAAAAAATGCTCCATTTTATTTCTTTCTCCTTTGAAGTAATTTTATTAACAGTAAGCTCAGTATTACACAGTTCTATATGGACACCATGTAACTCACCAGTGAAACAGGGAGGGGTCTAGTGGCAAAAAACAGTTGTAGAAACGCTAGGAGAGAATGAAAGCCTGCATGTAGGTGGGGCAGCAACAGCTAGGTTAATATTTGTTTCTGTTCTTGATGGTAATGTGACATATTTCAGACAGACATGATTCTTACTTTCAGTTTAAAAATGTCTTGTGAAAGAACTGTCCCTTGCAATAATATTCAAACTTGATTCATTTTTTGAGGGAAAACAAACATTTTTCTTGATTTGCTTTAACTGCTGCAGTCTGACAAAGCCTAGGTAGACTCCCCAAGAAATTTTAGCATTCTGTTCAGAAAGAATGAAGTATTTTGTGGTTTGCCTATCATTCAATAGTATGCAGTTGGAAAAAATTGTTCAGACTGTGCATATTGAGTTTTGCATCAATGTCCCATTATTGTTAGAAGGCGTGCAGGTAATTTCCCTTTCATTAAGCTGAAATGCATTCCTTGATGATATGTTTATGGAACACAAAAGATTTAATTCTAAAATTTTGTTAAACCTGACCGGGAAAATACTCGAAAACAGGCTCTGGCTGTATACAGCAGTAACGTGGTGGGATGCAAACAACACAAGTCACGTCTGAGTCAGCCACCATGCATTTAAGAGGATTATATACTATAAAAGCCAGAGCTAGCCACACAGTAGTGACCCCATGCAAAATAAGAAGTGTGAGTACTGATTATTCTCTTGGATTAAGTGTTTTCAAACCCTTCAGTATAATTGATATATATATTTACCTAATAGCATGTCAGCTCATGACTAGTGATTTCCTTATTTATATAAAAATATGTATAATCCTCCTACGGTATTTTTGAACTTTGGGTATTTAAATAGACTTATATTATAGACAGAGTGCTACATAATTAATTGTCAGTTTCAGTATTCAGTTTAATGTACAAATGCTATGAAATTTTAGAATTAACCAGAAGGAGATTTTCATGTTACTTTACTATAGCTGCGTGGGTCATAATCACTCAGTAAGCTGGTAGGAGGAGAAATGAAACATAAACATTGAAATAGCAGTGAAACATATGAATCAGTGTTTCCATTTTGTTTTCCTCAACACATGGCAGAGTAATAGTAGGATATAATTAATGATATTATTGCTATTTTTTACTTTCTGCTTCTTTCATATTCTTGTGATATGATACCCAAAATAAAAGTTTCAGAGATGTTTTAAACAGGAAAATTATCGCTTTTCTTGTTTTTTCTTTATTCTAAGATATGATAGTAAGTTTTCTCTTACTTCTATGAAGCTTTATAAGTGAACTTTTAATTTTTTTTTGAAGATTTTACTTTCTAACACATTTATTGTTCCTAAACATTAAAATTTCCCTTAAGAATGCAAATTTATTTTCAAAAAACTCAGTGGGTTGTGAATAATATAGTCTTTATCCTAGAGCTGGAAATGCCTACACTTTAAATAAGACCTTCTGCCTTAATGGGTGATGAGAAATGAGTCCAGTTTTGAGTACTTGAGTCTACTTCAGAGCAGTGAATCAAGTCCTAGATGAAACTGAGAACTGGCCATTATGAATAAAGCCTTTCTCCGTCTGAATTTTCTCTGTGTTATTATAGCAAGATGTGGTTCTTGTAGTGTCCTCAGATGCCTTCTGCCTAGGAAAGTCTTCAGGTTCAGGGCATCATTGTCTCCACAGCTTGTAGGTGCGTGATTTAGAATGAAAGGCAGGAAAAATGGAGATGTTGCTGTGTAGCTATGGATTTGTGTGACTTTGATGATAATGAGCCTCAAATCCATCATCTGTAGAAGGGAAATACTAAAATGTTTTTCATAGAGAAAGTGAACGTGTCAATTAAGGGATAGGTATGAAGGGTCTCTCTGAACTTGGAGATGCTACTTAGGGGTTAGTTTTCAGGGATGCATAATGATCACCGCCATTGTCACAGCCGCTACTGTCCAGGACACCTGGGGGTTGGGGGAAGTCCTTTCAGACGATGCAGAGAATGTTAGGTTTAAGAAGATATAAAATAATTTGGAAACTAAGAATCCTTGTATATAAGCCACGCTTATTCTCTGTAGGTTTGTTTTTTTTAGTTGCTGTGCCTGAAATGACCTAAAGCTTAGGAGAATCAAATCCAGGGGTTTGTGAGGTCATGGCTGAAGAAAGAAGTAGGTCCAGTTCAGTTTGTGGTCTCAGAAGTGGAATGAAGACCGTCAGCCAGGGTCAAAGCTAAAAGTTCACTGAGAGGCTATGAGCCAGCTGGGGGAGGATGCCAGAGACATACTGCAAATGGGAGCCAAGCATAGATCAGTAACCAAGAAAGTTGACCTGGTAACAGGAGAAAAGAATGTGAGAAACAGTTTTCTTTTTTCTTTTGCTTTTTATGCAGCCCGGCTAATTTGGATTGGTGTTATCTTTTTTAAAGGGTCTGAGTCAGGCATCTACCACCCATGGGCTTAACCCTCAGGAACACTGCAGTGAACTGAGCTACAAAAAATCAAAAGCAGAAAAATAAAACAAGTGAAACACCCAAACTCTTAATCTTCAAATATTTGCAACACTAAAAAACAAACCCTGTTGTAGAGTTTTCATTGCCAGGGTTTATTGATTCTTCTTCTAAGGTTGATTTCCCCTCTTACCTGGCTAATATATCGATTCTTCTTTAGCATACGTTTCTTCATTTACCTGGCTCCTCAATCTGCCCACTGCATATTATAATCACAAACAGTAAATCAGGAATAAGCAGAAAAAGGGCTCTGTGAACACAATAAAAGAAGTGAAAGTGGTCTGGTTAGCATTAAACTGAATTAGACATAGACATAATTGTATCAAAATGATGAATTCAGTTGTAAAGATATGCTTAGTTCATTTTAGTATACTCTAAGAAGATAGCACATATTTGTTACATTTTTGAAAGATTTCAATGAAATATTTTTAATATTTGGAGAAACTAAAATGAGTATCTTTGCTTTTGGGGAGGGGTGAATTATTTCTGTAAAAACATATCCTTGACTCATTAGGAAAAGATTGTGGCTATGTTAGACATTTGGGTAACTGAGGAGTATAGAATGTCTCCAGCAATTTAGAGAACATTATTTTAAACATTTTTTTCCCTCATAGTAGTAGGCTGTTATATGCCGTCCTTCTAACTGATATCTTTCTGCCTTAGTTCTCCCCTGGTGAGTACATTCTTTGTGCTGCACAGAGTACTCTTCCTAAACTCAGATTTGATCAGCATGGAGGAATAATTTTAATAATCATAGAGAAGATTGATACTAATTGTAAGGACATCCAATAACTTAGAAAATTCTCAAATTCGAAGTCCTCCTTTGTTCTCGGGCAAATCCCTTTAAAATGAAATGACTGTGAATAGCCCCACATTTTCTTTGGGGCGTTACCTTCTTTCACTGCTTGCTCCACCCACTTACTTCTATGTACACTTTTGGGTTCAAGTCCCCATTGAGAGGACCCTGTTCTACTGAGGTTTAAAATTTACATAACTTGCTCGTTCAGAACATTGTGTACTATCAATAAGAAGTGACAGATATCTTGGAAAACATATCCCTGGATGGAGAGGTTTAGAAACCTTTCTTCTTGGCTGATCTTACTAATTATTTCTGAATTATGATTGTCATGGTGGTAACAAAAGGGTGGAATTTGGAAGAGTTTTGATGACATATTGAAATATTTTGGCTGATAAAATATATGTGAAAGTTTTCCTGTCTTAAGTCAGTTTTGAATTGGAACAGTTCATAATTTCTCTGGCAGGATAGCCACCATCTGGCTACCATAATCTCCTAAAATTCTTGCAGCCAAATTGTTTTGGCATGCTCTTGAAGAAATTCATTTTTTAAATTTCTCCAGAACCTCAAAGGGCCATGGCGGTAAAAAAAAAAAGAGAAGAAGAGTCTGGGCAGTTATAACTCTCCTCTCCTTCTCTGTTCAGAAATGTTGTGCTTCCAAGGGATTGCACCATTTCTTTCATCTTGTACTGTCTTCCGTCTTCTCTCTTTTGAGATGTCTTCTACTTGGCGCACGAGTAGCTGGATCTCTCGCTAACTTAGGCTTTAAAGTATTGAGGAAGAATATCTGATTAGTTACTTTGAATAATGTGTCTACTGCCTGGACCAAAATTCCATTCCTAGGAAATGACTGGGACCTGTACTATCTACTTATGTCCCTTGCAGACTTCGTAGGGTAAACAAAGAGAGCGTAGCTCTCAGTCTGTCCTCTCACCCTTCTTCTGTTATCCCTTCATAAACGTATTTCCATCTCTTGCCCTGACCATTCAGATTTACCTGCCATTTGGCTTAAAAATCATGCACTTTGATTTTTCATTACCTTTTTCCAGATTGAAATTGCCCTCCCATTGTCCTACTTACATCCATGTTAATGTACAAATGACACCTCATAAAGGTCTTTAGATTTCAACAAATAGAGATTAAAGGAAAATTTTATCAAGTCAAGGGGCAGCAAGAGTAAAAGCATAGAGGCTTGAAATTGAATATTTTTTCCTTTGGACTTTATCAGATAGCATTAACAATTTTTTTTTTTTCTAGAATAGTTTAGTTTTATTTTCTTATTTGTCATGGTGAATTAACTCTAAAAAAAAACAGTGACTACAATTTGGTATTTTTTTACTTATGAGAGCCTAGATTAAAGAGATGGCATTTTAGTTCAAGAAAAATCTTTCTCAGTATTCTTAAAGTTATTATTTCTTCAGAAAGGCAGAGCACTGGTAATTACGATTACGGCAACATTTCTCAGGTGGAAACTTATGCAATAGTGGATGTTAGTAAAAGCAACATTCAGATGGTTTGTTTTGATGAAAAAAGCCATTGTGGAGGCAAATAAACCTGGAGCGTACTCTCTTGTAAAGTACAATGGATTCTCAGTTGTCTGTGCCAGTGGGAAACTTACATGGTTTCGTGTGTCTCTCACAAGAACTGGCAGTCATGCTGATGGTATTTATTAAAGAGCCTTTATTTCTCAGGAGGCAATTGAGAAATTCCAAACCTGGACATTGCTCTCTCCTTTTTCGTATTTATCATCTTGCCATCACTGGATTTAAGTGGGTTAAAAAAAGTGCACCCTCTTTGGGTTATTGATTAAAAAGATGCTAGTCTAGGCAACTTCTAAGCAGAGTCAATATGTCATCTTACAGAAGCCACTCCTTTGCATGTCCAGTTTTCAGGATTCAGTATACTTTGTCATTAGGTCAGTAAAGTCACTCTATCAGTAGGCTCCCTCCTGAGAATTAAATCTCCCAGTATAAAGTCAGCCGAGTCTGTGTACAGTGGTAGGATACATTATTAGTTGTTTTGAGAGAACTAATTGCAGTGACAAATACCTAGTTGTCTGAAATGACAGTAATTTCTGTGATGGATATCTTTATTATAATTTCCGTTCCCTTACACTTCAGAGAACTATAATGTTATAGTGAAGGCTAAAGTACATAAAGACCAAAATAATGTTCTTGGGACATCGTAGTGGCTTAATAGATGGTAAATTTTTGTTTCTTTTTATTTTTCAGAATGCCTTGTTAAAAGGTTCATGTACCAATTTGTATCATAATTTTGATAAATCTTAAGTGTAGACCTTTTATATGACAATCCTAAAGACATCCCCAAAATGTTTCCTAAATTAAATATAAGTCACAAGGACTGATGATGAATAGAATGGTTAAAATAGGAAGTACAAACCTAATCTTGAAGAAGGAAAATCCTCTCTTTTGGAAACAATTCTAAATTATCAAAATAATAAGACTTCACAATTAAAAAGTGTGTACTAAAACCTGCAGTATACTTCGAGCAAAAAATATATCTTTTTTTTTTTTTTGCATGGGCAGACACCGGGAATTGAACCTGGGTCTCTGGCATGGCAGGCAGAGAACTCTACCTGCTGAGCCACTGTGGCCCACCAAAGAGAGATGTATTTTTAAAGTCTAGGACCAGCTCAATAAAAAAGGGGAGCTATAAATTATCTAAGAATACTGATAAAAACTAATCTTGTGTGGTTATTTAAAGGAAAATAAAGGCTAAATTAAACCACTAAAGATTAACCCAGGACTTGGAGTTTGGGCGGAAAGCCTCTGGGGACCTGCAGTCTCCGGGACCTGAGAACGTCTTGCCAGATCCATGTCCCTTCCCAGGAACTTCACTGATATTGGGGGTAGCATTTTCACAGAGTGATCATGGCATCTGGTGGTCTGAGAGCTGAGTAGATGGCCCTTAGGATCTTAGGGCCTTTGAGCAGCAGCTAAACCTGAGTCCTCACAGAGTTCATCTCTAAGATCTATTCTGGTAAAATAGCCATAAATATTCTCCAGGATAGCTATTTCGTTGACTGTCTTCCTGAATCAACCTTTTGTAAATGATGGCTACTAAAGGGCAGAATTATCCCATCTTGGGTTTTGTCTCTCTCTTTTATTTTTTTCAGTCGCCTCTTTTGAAATTGCTGAAGGATGAGAATCAATGCAAGGCTTCCTAAGGCTGAAGGAATCAAAAGGCCTGCAGAGAAAATAATCAGCTCATGAATAATTAGAACACACACTACGCAAAAGTTGGCAATAGCAGTGGCTTTCAGTGCTTAATTATCATTCTAGTTAATTGTCTGGAGATCTGTTGCATTTTTATGTATTTCTGTTGGCCATTTTGGAGATCAGTCATACAGTATCAAAGAGTTGCTTGGCCTTTCAAATCCCCTTGAAGGAAGTATTTTCCAGGGGCAGGAACAGAGACCATCTCATCCTATGCAGATAGGGCATTGTTTCCGGCTACATACAGAAAAGGGGACTTTTTGACTTGGCATTACTTCTGTTTTTCAAATATGCTCTTATCTAGGTGCTAAGGAAGATTGCAGAAGTAATTGTGGGATACGATTCACAATATTTTATGGAACTCTGAAGACACATTTGACAATCTAGTCCATTCAGGGACAATAGTGAAATAATTTCATAAAATACACTTTTACTGTTTGTTGATATGATAGACAGTAAAATGTCTTTTTTTTTTGGCATGGGCAGGCACTGGAAAGTGAACCCAGGTCTCTAGCCTGGCAGGTGAGAACTCTGCCTGCTGAGCCACCGTAGCCCGCCCAGTGAAATGTCTTTTGATAGTTAACGTATTAAGAACTACTCATCAAGGCCTTGGTACATTCTTTCTGAGAACAATTACCTTAATGGGAAAAGTCAGAACAATTTATAGGATATATGTGAGTGCTACCGAGGAAACCTACACTAGTTCCCACATAGCACCTGTGGATTTACCAAATACTGGGTGGTTGTTGCATTAACTGTAAAGAATGAAAAAAAAACACCACCAAATTATATGCAAATAAACATTCATAATAATATGCATAAGAAAGAAATCAGTTCTTAGAGACATTTAAATCCCTTAATCTCTATTACTACAAATGTTATGTATAGCTATTCTCTTATATGTCATCATTTAGGCAACAGGCCAGGGTCTAAAAATAAACAGGAAAAAGAAAGTTTGCTTTTATATATTTTTGTTTTATGTTCTTAATTCATTTATTTAAGGAAGAGAGAAAAAATAGCTGTTTTCTATAGATAATTAAAAAGACAAACAGTATTTTGCTGCTAAGATATTTGACCAAGGGGAACTACATCTGTTAAATTTATAAAAAGGACTGAGAATTTATTATAAAGTAAATATTAAGAAAGAGAATCAAACAATGTAATAAGAAATAATTTGAAGTGGAGTCTGTAAATTCAATAAACCTTTACTTAGAGGTGACCTTGTCCTTTTTTTCCACTTAAATCCTGTAAGGTAGTAACTGCAGGGGATATAAAGCTTACTAGGAAGTGTGCCCTCCCTTCTGCAGTACAGAATTTTGAAGTAGAGCTGAGATGAGAGAGCATGGATAACTTGATATCAGAAGACTATGTCAAGAACCAAGACCAAGAGTAGATGGAGGGTTTGGAGGCCAAAGCCCAAACAATTGGATGGCCTCTTTTTTCAGACAAAAAATTCAAAATTATGAGTATACAATCAGGTACAGCAATGAAAAATGTTGTAGAGTACAAAAAGAAGTCATGCAAGCCTACATTATTAGAATGCTGACAAATGCCAGGAAAATAATATAGTCTAAAAAAGTGTAAGCCCCTGCCACACCTCTAATTTTTTTCCCCCACTATATTTATTTTGTTTGTGGCATGTTTGATTGCCTCATCATCTGTCTATTTTGTAATATCACTTTCCTTGGGGAAAATAGAAAGATAGTTTAGACTTCCCTCTGGTAATCTTGATGGAAGTTTGTATTTTTTTAATCGCTATATAAAAACTTTTAGTGCAGTTTCATATCTTACTATTGGTAATGTGATAAATTTCTGTGATATATAAGCTGTGAGATTTCAGGGCCTTCCAGTTTTCTTGGGCAGTGACAGATCATCATACTCTCTGAATTTATGACACTCTTCAACCCTTTTATCATTGGTGTCATCATGTAAGATGTTGGGTGACTTGGCAGAGTGAGGAGTAGGAGTATTCCTGGAAATCTTTCCCCTACTGGACAGCCAATAAAGATTTAACTGTGAATCACATTAATGTTT
The DNA here is from genome assembly GCF_023851605.1 of Tamandua tetradactyla. Lineage (NCBI taxonomy): Eukaryota > Metazoa > Chordata > Mammalia > Pilosa > Myrmecophagidae > Tamandua > Tamandua tetradactyla. The sequence goes on from NC_135328.1 coordinate 89,001,029, forward strand.
CCCATCAAACCCAAACTAAATGTAGCCCAATTCCACTTTCCTAGCTGAACCCACAAAATTGCCTGTAGCCCATCTTACACTACTCTGCTTGATGGGAAGTACGAGTGGTCTTTAAGCGATTGGGAGAAAATATCTTACTATTTGCAAATTTTGGAAAGCATATGACCATGTCAGGATGGGAGGAGCCTGGGTAGCAAAAGGCACTGAAGCTGAAACTTCCTTGATGTGAAGATTAGTTGGCTTCTGGCCACAAGAGCGGGGAAAGTGGTCAGAGACCTTTAAAGTGTTAATTGGTTGGGATCAGAAAAGAATAGGCTATCAAGCAGCAGATATGATGCAAAAATATTTTCGAAGAATGAAATAGCCTTAACAAATACGCAAAGATAGGGTTCTAAAATTTTAATGTACTTCAAGGTCATCTGGAGGGGGGGTATTAGCAGCAGAGATTGCCAGGTCTTCCTCTGGACATTCGCATTCAGGACGTGAACTGGAAACAGAATACGCATTGTTAACACGCTGTACAAGGTGATTCTATTGCAGGTGGCTGTGGGCGGTATTGAAATTTAAAGAAAATATGTATGAAATTAGAATGTTTTCAAAAAAGGTTGTAAGTCTAGCTCTGTTTGTGAGTAGTGAGACTTGAGGTCATATCAAGTGAATTAGGGCTCTGTACAAGGTCTTGTGTGCTAGCTTTGATTAATTCTTTCAACAGAGCTTCCTGTCCTGTATGAAGTAAGCAATAATAGAAGATACTGAGGTTGCTTGAGCAGGCCATGACCTGGTAGCAGCTGTTCTTTAATTGGACAGCACTGTGTATTAAATGGATTGCGTGAGTTTGGGGAGACCAGGAGTATGTAGTTCCTTTTAATAAAGCTACACAAGTGATGTTCTGTGAAATATGTGATAATATTTCACATATTATCAAGACAATAACAGTCAAGAGTCATGTTTCAGGAGGATAAGAAATATAAAGATTGTAAAAAAAAAAAAAAAAGTCCATATGTGTAGCATTTCCAGTGTCATTGGTGACTAAAATATAATTGCTTTCTCACCATTGAGTTTTTTTCAAAATTGCTTGATCACCTTTATGTATTTATGTAAACACCTTCATGTCCTTACTATTATTGCTTAAAATTTGAAGTTCAAGGGTGAAATATCTAAACTTAGTAAATCTAGGCACACTTTGTGGAGCATGCTTTTTATAACTTTTAGGGAGAGGGGCCACTATGTACTCAAAACAAACAAAATTCTTGAGCACTTTTGCTATTTCAATCCCCAAATTCTTGCCAAAAATGGCATATCAGCCTTCTAGCCATTACAGTGTGTATTCTAATCTTATGTATGAAATTAATCTTCTCAAACCGTTGGCTAGGAAAGTAAAGATCACATTTGAGGATTAATTAGATGTTTTAGGGAAAATAGCACATGTGAAGCATTCTTATATATAAAAATTTCCACATATTTTGGGATAACCAGAACGATAAATACTTTATCACCTAGGCTGAGTTAACACTTTTTGATAGCTATGCTCTCATCTTTGCTTTCATGTTTTATTTTATTTTTTGCCTAGTAATCATTTAGTTTTGTTCTCCTTGCTTGCTTATTATTAATCTAGTTCCAACTGAATTTCCCAGTTATGCTTTGGAATCTTGAATCAATTCATATTATCCCATGTGCTGTATGTGTGAAAACTATTGCTATTAAAAACAAAGAAACAAAATTTTACCATATAGACTAAGACACAGGAAAAAAACTCCCAGGAAAAAAAAAGAACTAATACTATCGCCTTATTAGAATCAACCTGCGAATCTAGCCACAGACCTGGCAAGTTAATGTTTTTTGAATAATATTACAGTCTTTGTGGCTTAATTCCAAAGATAAGTTTAAGCACATAGGAAAGGAAACCAATTACTTTTTTCATGTATTAAGTTTATTTTTACCAGGAATGATTATTAGTTGTTTCAGAAAAGTACTTTTTCTTCATTATAGCTGTTAGTGCTATGAAGAAGTGAAAATACATTTTGATTTCTAACAGTGTTTGAATTCCATAGAAGGAATGTAATCTTTGTATATAGGTATTTATACTGACTTATATTCATAGATTATAATGATTAACTTTCACAACAAAAGTAAAAGTAGATACCTGGTTCATAGGTATTTCTTTTTCCTTTGTTTGGCTTTAACCGAAAGATGTTCATATATGAAAGATACATGCTCAAACCTCAATAATTCACCAGTAATTCAATAATACCTTAAGTTAGGACAAGCCTTGGTTAGAGCTATAATATTAGATGACTACCTACTGATGGCATGGCCTTTGTTAGACAATGAGAGTAGAGATGAAAATATCTCAGACTCTCCTGGCAAGAGATTCACTGTCTAGTAGCAGAGAAAGAAGATGACCAACTAATTATAAGCAGTGAGAAATGCGCGGTCACTGAAATATTTATAAGAAATAGAGTAGTACAGGGTAGGGAATAATCGACTGTGTTGGCAGGGGCTGTCCTTATTTGCCTCAGACTGTGGGGTTTCCTGGAATGCAGAACTTTCAGTGCTAAAACTATAAAAGTCCTGAGCAAACTGGGACAAGCTGATCATCTTCAGTCTGAGTTTTATTGAGTGCTTACCGTGTGCTATTATTATTCATCCCTATTTTAAATATGGCATCCGAGGATCATAGGTAATAACTCAAATGCCCAATGTCAAACAGTTTCTAAGTAGTGGAGCCAAGATTTGAAACTGGCCTATCTGGCTTCAGAGCTTGTGCGTCTTAAAACTGGCTTGCGTGAAGAAGAGACAATAAGGCTATTGCAGGTGTATGCTCAAAGAGATAGAGATTGATCTTTTGGGAGATCTACAACTTATTCTTGTGTTCTGGAGAGTCAAGTGCTATTGAAGAATTTGGCAGATAAGGTTGGAGAGGGAATTGTCTGGATAATGAAATCTTAATGTGTTGATGGGCTTGGACTGCATTCTTGATCTAGAGCCAATGAAGGACTTCAGGGAGGAGATGGATATGACACTCTTGTGGGTTAGATAGATCTTGCATGTGTAGCATTGTGAGGGCAAATTGGAGGGGCAAAATCAGAAGAGGGTAGCAGCTGTAAAATCATACTTATCAAGTAGTATTGGGCCCTTGACCACAGGTTTGTGGCATTAGGGATGGAGAGGAGAAAGAGTGAATACTAAGTATATTTTGTTAACAGCTAGGCTTGCTGATTGCAAAATGAGGTCAAAAGATTTGTAGCAGTGAGTGAACTAAGGTGTATTAAGGAAGAAGGGTGTGTGGGGGGAAGGAAAATTCCTTTTTGGATATACCTAAGTTGAGGTACCCAAGAAATATCCAGGAAGAGATAATCTGAACAATTTGGGAGCTCTGAGCACAGCTATAAATTGGAAGTACAGAATTATTTGTCATGAATCACTGCACTGTTGGTAATTTAATTGTGGGGAGCAGACGAGTTTACTCTAAAAGAGTGGGAAGAATAAGAAGAAGTGAGGATTGAGGCGTGACTGCTGGAAATCGTATCAGAGGAGCCGACAAAGAGTGTAGGAGGGTAGAGTCTGAAGGGAAGAATGGCTATCAAAATAATAATATATTCTGGAAGCCAAAGCAAGAGAGAAGGTCAAGAGAAAGAAAGAGTCTTTGGAGCCAAATGTCACAGGCAAGATCAAGACCAAAGAAAGTTAACCATTGCCCTTACCAGTTAAGATGTCTTGGTGACTTTACAATGAACTTGCATCCCCGAAGTAGTAGAGGAAGGAACAGATTGCAGTGGAGGAGGAAACAGAGCTGGTGAGAATGGACACTGCTTTGGAGAAGCTTAGATGAAGAGGAAATGAGAGAAAATTAGAGGGAGAAGCTGAGATTGAGGAAGGTATTTTAGGGCTGTTCTAAAGAAGTAATTGTTCTAAATCAGGAGGAGGGAGGCTTGATTTTTGCCCCCACCCCCAGGAAGGGATATTTGGCACTGTCTGGAGTCATTTTTGGTTGTTACAACTGGGGAAAGATACTTTTGACATCTATCTAGCATGTAGAGTCCAGGGATGCTGCCAAACCTCTGATGATGCACAGGGCAGTGTCCACAAAAATAATAAATTATCTGAACCCAAATGTCAATAGTTAGAAACCGTGTTCAAGGGAGTGAACTTTTAGAGAGAGTGAAGATGTTGAAAGTGTGCAGATGAAACAGTTAATGCAGTAGAGTGCCCCAGGGGATGAAGAGAGAGGAGGCTCAAGAGTATATGTAGGGTGGGCCACTGTGGCTCAGCAGGTAAGAGTGCTTGCCTGCCATGCCCGAGGACCCAGGTTCGTTTCTCGGTGCCTGCCCATGTAAAAAAAAAAAAAAAAAAGAGTATATGTAAAGCAATTGGTCTGAAGAGGAGAAACTGAAGAGGAGAATGGTTAATGAGTTAGAAATTCTTGCACAGCAGATAGGATGTGGTGGCCATCCAGTTCACGTGAGGTGGAATTATTTTCTCTGTCAAAGCAGGAGGCAAAGGCATCAATCTCATGGAGGTGAGAGGTCAGTGTAGGGCAGAGTTCTGGAGAGTGGTAAAGAGTGAGAGGATGATGGATAGGAAACTAAAAATTCACTTGAGGCTGTAGATCATGAATCTGTAACGGCACCAGCTCTTACAGGGTTGTGATTTTCTCAGGCAGGGATCAACCATTTAGGATGGGAAGAGATCAAGGCATACTACAGAATTATGTAATACGGGGAATCCCTCAGGCAAGTGCTGTGCCTGGGAAAGTGTGCGAATTCTGAGCACTGGTGGGAGTGGTTCACCCATCAGGTGAGCTTGGCTGGGTAGTGAAGAGTAGAGCCTTTATAATTACCCGTAAAAATATATATCCAAATGCTTTTCATTTGGTCCAGTCTCTTAAGAATATGCTTTGAAGCTACTTTGCTATACAGAGTCTAGTCCCTGGTTTTATCTTTCTCTGTTAGGTTATTTTGCCTTAGAAAGATGCTCTGAAAACCCCAAAAACCATTTATTTAGAGAACTGGAGTAACCGATTCCTATTTAATCATTAATTGCAACCTGTCCATTTTGATCTTTATTTTACTTATTTCTCTCTGCAGCAATAACTCTGAGAAGAGACCTACTTTCATGACATTTTTAGATCCACTTTGAAAAGCAGCCTTGACCCTAGGATACAAAAGAATTCAGACAGTAATATTTGACGGAGACACCACAAAGAGCTTTAAGGCAAAATTTCCCTTCATTAATTTAGAGACTGCATCTAGGTTATGTCACGTTTCAGAGAAAGAAGCAGTGTATGTCGCTCAGCATTCAGGATCCCAAAGGCTTTATCTTTTCATTTGCTGCTGAATAAAGGCTTACCCTAGGATAATCTGCTACGGGCCCTTCTCCTAATTCTGGAAGATTAAGTTCATCTAGAATCTCACGAATGTGGCCCAGCGCGTATCCACAAGTGCTTCTGTTATTCAAACAACAAGGAAAGGACTTTCTTCCTTTCCCAATGATCTGTGGCCACTTAAAAAGACTTTAAGGCATGTGTCTGAAACTGAAAGTGCTTGAAATTACACACTGATATTTTAGAGCTATATAAAAAGGCCAGCATGATTTGTTCAATTGGAATCGTTAATATTTAAAAGAGTATTTATAGCAACTAGAGCTGGGTCCAGCCTGGCAGGCTGTCCTTCAAGAGTGTCATTTATTCTCCCCAGTGTAACACAGTCAGTGCATCCCTGTTGGATGAATAGGGTGACTGCAGTCTGGCAAGAGGCCTTGGGTATCTGCAAATGTGTTCTCAGGATAGCAGGGGGTTGGGCCCATCAGCTGTCAGCCCCAGCTTCTGTTTATGCTTTGAACAATAGCCATGTGCCCGGGCAGTAATTATTGGTTGATTTTCGTTCTAAAATAAGTGTCCTAATAATTTGTCACAAAATCAACTTAAATTGCTATGATGTTGCCTGCAACAGTTAAATTAGGGGCGGGGGGGGGTGGGCGGTGAGGGGGAGAAAGAAAAAACCGCTGCAAATCATGTTTCAGTTTATTTCCGTGTGCGGTCTCTATTGGTAAATAGTGTAATTAAAATCTCGTTTGCAGGTTTTTCACAAAGGTTATTTCTGTATGGGAAAACCCTTTGTTTTCTTACTTAATACCATGAGCTGTAAATCAGAGAATCGGGGAGGGGGAGCTATTTGGCACATAAAGGTCCTGACAGTCCAATGCTGCTTTGGGCTGCCTCCCATATCCCTGTGACTCAGATAATGTGTTTCTCTAGAAAAGCTGCATAATCTGCCCTGAAATGAGCTGGTACCAGGGTCTGCACAGCCCAGGGATACAAATTAGGGATTTGATATTTAACAGTGCAACTGAAAAGTGTCTCCAGAATATCCAGGTAGTTTTACCATCTATAGGTTCAAATGTTGCCCAAGTTCTCTTAGAGAGGCAAAATGCATATTTATGTAGTTAAATCGGTGCCTTTCAGACAGTCGGAACAAAAGGATTGGCCAGAGCATAGCAGATTGGGGAAAGGAAAAATAAAGCCCTTCTTCCTCCTCTTGTTGGTTTTCTAAATTTGTAGTGTATATGGTTTCAGTTCACATGCGGTAATAGTGAGATATTTTCTTCCTCAGATTTAACATGCTGTCATGGAAATGCTGATAGGGTTATTTTCCTGAGATGTTGTTTATAAAAAGAACAAGGATTGCATTATTGTGTTACACTCGGATCCATCTAGGGTTCCTTTTTCTTGAAGTTCTTTAAGGCTTTATTTTCATCTACAAACCACCAAATTAGGCCCTATCCTCTGTCTCTGTGTCAGGCTCCAATTAATGTCAACTTGAGTTTTCTTTATGAACAGGGCTGGTCCATGGCCCTGGGTGATCATCTGTTATGATCATTTCTTGCTTGTACATGACTTCACAGCTCTTGCACAGAACCAGTTGTCATGCTTTCCATCTTTTGTACCCCCAAATAGCTGGCTGAGTAGACTTTGTGATGGGCCACTGCTTGAGAATGCAGAGCTCATTTGTGGTTAGCAAGATTAACTCAGGCAGACATATTAAGGAACACTTCCCCACATCCAACTTGCAGACATAAATGTAGATTCTTTCTTTTGACTCCAAAAACGAACATTGGCTTTATTTTAGAAAAGATAGATTTAGGGTCGATAATATGTACCATTCTGTCTCTTGCTACATGTGCACAATTAGGACACCAGAAAATAAATATTTTTAATATCCTACAAAATGTTACTGGTTAAAAAATGGTTACTTAATGTTGAATAAGAATATTGGGAAACATGCAAATCATTGTCACATACTTTTTGGCTTAGACTGTAGGATCTGTGGAGAAATAGGTTTTAAAAATCCCTAAATTTAGTAGATGATATCTGGACATGTACTAAAATTTTCTGTTACCAAAATGATTGTAGTTGCTTTACAAGTTTTGAATACCTATGATATACTTGTCATATATATATACATTATATCATAAAACTATAACATAAAACTTAGGGTGTTATGATCCCTCATACGATATTGGTTTAAATGTACTTTTCAATACGTATTTTAAAAATTACCCTTTCATTCTTAAAATAAAAACAACACTGGTGAATAGACATTACTTTTTCTTTTTAGTTTGTGATTTCTTGTTTCTATTTTTTTATTTACCTAAATATTTATTTATTAGCACATGTAGTAGTCATGCAGGCCTTAAAATATAAAACATTGGATACCAAGGATATATTTTGAAATAATGAAATTTTTAAGAGCTCCATCATCAGAAATGTTTGTCATAATATTTATATAAATGAGAATATCATTACAGACCTTTCTTAGAAAATACTGTCATACTTATTCTATAGAGGCACCATTTTATCTATTAACAAGGTTTTATTATGATAGCACTTCTAAATTTGTCCAGTAAATGAATACATTTTTGAATATCTTTTTAAATCTGCTTTATGACTCACTGAAAGTGTGCACAAGTGCACACACACTCCTTGTTGTATCTACTTGGGGAAATTTTAGGTACTTTCATTTCTCAGAATGTCTTGCCAATGTAACCAGTGTGAAATTGATAGATGAAAAGTTTTAGTCAATTTATTCCTGGAAGATGGATCTAACTCACAAGAAATGATCCAGCCTTTTGCCAGTTGTGGTAATACCTCACTTTTTTTGGAGGACAAGGGTTATAGCAATTCATATTGGCTCAAGACCTGTCACCACTTACAGTATGTCAATAGATCTTCTCTTTGTAGTTTCTAAAGTGAAGCTGATACAACTTATCGTTCTTGTTTCTCTTAAACAATAATAAAACATAATTAACATGGTTGGAATGATCAAAACGTCTTTGATGAGAAACAGTAGTACAACTATTTTGGATTCTGATAACATAAAATGGAGAAAGATAGAATTTTTGTCCTTCTTTTATTTTCCCCTTTCTTTGCCTCTTCTATTATATCTACTCCCATGTTTCTTTTCAAATAAGCCAATTACCTTTACTGTGTCATCCAATTTGCAGGTACATGATAAGCAGCAGGTTAGAATAAAGAATAAGTGATTACTTTTAATGATGATCAGCACATCTGATGTGATAAATTGTGATTAATGAGTGAATTAGCAGTGAGTGATGTAAATGAATCTGCTTTGAAAACTAACACTACAAAAAATATGCTTAAGGTCCGTAGAGCTTTTTTCTCTTCTTTCTTTTTACTTTCCATCAAATACAGTGTTTGTGTTTAACACCTGTGTGAGTATATTACCATTTAGAGGAAATATGAAAAATTCTGTGTTATTTGGCTACATCTCTGCTATATGAATTTGGGAGATTGCATGACTTTTCATCTGTTTTATTGTAAGGGCCTTTATCACTATTGAACAAAAAAAAAGCACAAATCTGTATTTTGAATGTATAAAAAAGGTAGCAAGCAAACCTGGAGCTTAACGTGGGAAATGGTGCTGCTGGTGCTTTTTTTCATTAACAGCGTGAGACTGGCATAAGATGTGGTAAGAAAGTTTTCACAAATTGTGCCTAAGAGTGATTCAGGATAGCTTGCATGCCTTCCTGAAATTTATGACACTAACCAGTGGTTACTGTGATCATCTTATAACAAAACAGATGCCAGACTTGCTAAGCATGTCCAGAGTTCATGGGAGTTTTATAGGCTAGTCACATTGAATGTAGGGGATTGTTTGTTTTGGTCATAATATCCCAAGGCTCTATGTTAAATGAAAAAGTTATGGCTGTGAGACCATGAAACTTTCACAGTTGTAAAACAAGTGTTTATGACCCAAGTATTATTATACCTTGAAATATTTATATTTGTACCTTGCCACAAAACACTGGAAAATGCCTGTTCCTTTGCTGCCCTGCCCCCTGCTCTGTCTCCATGCATGCGAATAAGTCCTATTGTGATAAGTGTGCCTGTGTTGAGAAGAAGCAGAATCTGGGTTACTACTGTTCTGGGTGTGAAGTCATTCCAGCCAAGATCAGCTGTAGGCGGCTGACAAGAAAGACCCATGGTGACAGCTGGGATGGGAAGCAGGACCGGTTCTAGAGCGGAGACGTTAGTGAGCTGTGTCACTGTTTACTGGCTGTTCACTATATGCCAAGGCTTGTTCTGTGTCGGGTATTTCATCATCTCGTTTACCTTCATAAAAGCCCCATAAGATAGGTACTATTGTTAGCTTGAGTCTGAGGTTTAGAGAAGTTATTTAATTTGTCCAAGGTTATGCCTGTAAGTGGTGAATAAGGACTCCCATAGACTTAACTCTTACTAGATCATTATATATTGTATTTTCATTCAAATTTGTACATATTTGATAAATATTCCTCTTTCTATTAGTATTGGACAAGTGACTTAGTCCTTAAAGTTTTTCAATGGAATGTGTTTATACTCTCTTGTGAAGTAAAGTTGTAAAATAAGTTTTCTTAAAAGAAAGAAGATCTATGTGTAAATCAAGTGTGCATTTCCCAGCCCTTCCAGCTGTCCCTGTAAATGTTGACCAAACTGAACTGTATTTCTGCTCAATGTTCCCGGTATGCCACCTTTCAATTAAAAAACAAAACAAAAAACAAAAGCCAAATTGAAACTATTGAGAATAAAAATAAAACTTTAATTTTTAATAATACTTAGTGTATTTTATATTTAGTGCTCCCATTATCCAAATTGATGCTAAATATTAGAAAATATACAAATATATATAAAAGCATTTATAAGAGAATTAAAAGTTGGCTGTTGATGGAAGACTCCATTTTTGTCTTCCATCCTCCTTTTAGCTAAAAAGAAGAAAAATGAGGCAATAAAGTGATAATTTTCACCTTTAACAATGGTCCAGGTAATTGGGCACTGTGCTATCTTACTGATGTGAATAGCTGCTTTTTTTTTTTTTTTTTTTTTTTTTTTTTTACATGGCCAGGCACCGGGAAACGAACCCGGGTCACCCGCATGGAAGGCGAGCATTCTAACACTGAACCACCCGTGCACCCTGCATTGTTTTTTAAAGCCTACTTTTTAAATAATTATCAAAAGCCCTGAAACCGTACTGGCCATTTGATTCAGCAATTTTACTTATATGACTGAATCATGCATATCAGAATTTTACATACAAAAATAATTAGAAATAGGAATTACATGTGTGCAAAGATATTAATTACAGGAATGGCCATTCAAGCATTTTATTATGATACTAAAAAAATAAACAACCAAAGTATTTAACAATAAGTTAAAAATATACTTATGTTCTTTATTATGTAAAAATAATGTTAAACTTATTTATCGGCATAAAAGATATTCACAGTGTATTTTTAAGTAAAATGATGGTTATAAAATAATAGTATAGTCTTTTCTTTTAAAAAACGATTTGTTACATCAGCTTAGAATAATTCCTGAAAGTTAGTCCACCAAGGTGCTAACCATTTCATTGTTTTAAAATAGCTTCTTTTTATTTCTGTTTTCTAATTTACCTGTAATACACATATGATCAGGACAATAAAACCATTTTACTTAAAAATAGCACAAAAACTGACAGGGAGGATGCAAGCGCTGTGACATCAGTGTCGGAGAATAATGTTCATTAAAAAAGGCAATCCATCGCATTATATAATAATTGATCTGAATTTATCTTCTGTGATGGATGTGATGCATGAACCTGTGATTTGGCTATGCTATGTTTTGCCAACTTAGAGCCTGGTATGGATCCATTAGTCTCCCACTATGTCACATCAGTGTTTTGCAATGTCAATATGTATTACACATAATTTGTATTCCACAGCTAATTTATCAAGCTATAAGCAAATTTAATTCAAAAAGAGGAACAACTATCACGTTTACAATATTATTATCCATCCTCAATATTCAAAAGTGGATAGCCAAGGAATAAAAGGATATTCCTTTTATCAGGCACATGTATGCATTGAGTACCCACTACCATGTGTGAGGCATGATTAGGCATAATCAGGCTTCAGAGATTACTAAGTAATGCTGTTTTCAAGGTTCTGTTAATGATGAGGGAGAGAAAGCACATGTGCATAAAATAATTAAATTAAACATAGATTGTTGTAACACATAAGTGATGTATATGAAGTAAGATGAGAGAGTTGAAAGAATGGTGAACAACATCAAGATAGGAAGATCAGAGAATGTCTCAGGATTTAATTCAGCTTGAAAAATGGGTAAATTCTACAAATTCAGGTGAAAGAGAAGCCATTTTGTACAAAGGAGCAGCATGGACAAAGGTGTCCAGGTGGAGAGTTTTCAGTTCTTGAAAGAGTAGGAAAAATATTTGGGAAAATAGATTGATTGCCAACATCCTGAAAGATTCTAAATGCCAGGACAAATCTTCTGATTTTATTTTATAGCAGCAAGCTATAAAAGTTGGTTTGTTTTTTGAATGAGCAAGAGCTGTAATCATAGATGCATTAAAAAGAAAACTAAAAAAATGAGACCAGGGAAGGAAAAGGAAGGACATGCTGCAGTGTATGATGTTGACTGGAGAGCTAAAAACCTGAAGTTAGGGCTAATGGGTGGGAGGTTGCCAATATGATTCAGTGATTCTCAGTCCTAACTGAATGCTGGAATTCTCTGGGATTGGAATTAGAATTAATTACTAATGCCCAGATTCACCTACCAGTTTTCTACTTTAATTTGTTTGGGATGAGGTCTTAGAACCAGGATTTTTCCTAAAGCTCCCAGGTCAGCAGAACTTAATAACTGATTGGTTGTTGGGGGCAAAGAAGAAGAAAGAGGATATTGAGGCTACAGGACTGGTGTTTTGGTGAGTGAGAATTTCACAAACAGGAATGGACACTTACTTAGAAATTGTAAGGCAAATGAAAACATGGTATTTTTCAACATATGATTTTGAGATGATGGCCGTTAATTGTCCAGACAGTTAGCAGTAAGGACCTGAAATTGAGGAAAATGTCAAGCAGAGATACCTTTTCATTAAACCAAATCTATTCTTCCTTTCTTCCCTTGCTCTCTCCTTTTCCTTCTTCCCTTTCTTTCTTTTAGTGTACCTCTCAGTCCTTTGCCAACTTAAATATAGATAGTCAGAGACAGGGACATCTGTCTTTCAATGGGAGAACACTTAGTGATCACTCCCAAAGAACTAAGAATTGGAGCCTTAATACAATTTAGGTTGTTGACTTGCATAGAAATATGTAATTGTAATGGCTTGAAAAGAATGAGGTTTTTATCAGTGTCAAGAACTTACAAAGAACATTTGTCTTCTTGCATTGTGAGCAAACTGAGTGCATAAATAGAATACTGAGGTTGTCTTCTATACTAAACCTGTAATTTAGGTGATTTGTTATTAATTTTGTGGCACTGGTTTTGCCTCTTTAGTAGATAACATAATCAGTTACTTTAATTCTTATTTTTGTTGGCTTCTTTGATGATGTTATATCTTAGGAGAAGAATTTCCATGAGCAGCACATACTGGATGTACTTTCTCACTTAACTAGTGAATATTGGTTGCTGTAGTATGCATGAAGTACCTACTAATCCTTGAGAAAATTATATACATTTTACAGTTAATTAAAAGATATTTCAAAGTATACAGTAAATAAATAAATTTAGTTATACTGTATAATATGTGTATTATTTTAACTTTCCTTTTTGTAATTTGGCACAATGAAAATATAGGGCTTCACCATCAGATCAAAAGCTGATGATTCACTCTTAACCTCACTGAGCCTTCCTTCCTTTACACACACCCCCACCCACTCTCTTAGGTAGCCCTCCTACCTTCTTTCCTTCAAAATTTATTTCTTTCTATAAATCTAAATCTACAAAGCAGGAGTAGTTATATCATCTTATGGGACTGTGGATAACAGTGGATATAATCTTTATGTACGAAACATAGTTCAGTGCATGAAACTCACCGAAGAGTGGTTATTTTGTTGTGTCAATTTTGAAATATGAAGCTCCTTAAATTAATCAAATATTAATGCCAAAAGATTGTTTGGGGAGTTGTATTAAAAGGAAGTACCATAAGTGATTAAAAGAATTGTCTGCTTGACTGTGAAGATCCATCCAGGCCAAGGATGTCAGAGGTAATCAGTTTCAGATTCTCTAACATTTCTCACATTTTAGAGTTTTCTTTTCTTAAAGCAGTTTTATTGAGATAAATTCACATTCTATACAATTCATCTAAAATGTACAATCAGTGGCTTCTAGTATATTCTCAAAGTTGTGCTTTCATCACCTCAATCAATTCTATAATATATTCACCCATAAGAGGGTTCACTGTATCATACAGTCCCCGGCTTTATCCTCTGGCTTTCCTAGTGACATACACAACCCTAAACTTTCCCTTTCAACTGCAATCACATCCACATATCGTTGTTGTTAATTATATTCACTATAATGTGCTACCATCACCTCTATCCATTTCTAAACATTTACAAACAACCATATTATGAATTCTGCACAAATTAAGCATCAGCTCTCTATTCTCTGCCCTTATTCTATTGTCTGTTGACCTGTGTTCTAGCTATTACCACCAAGAGTTTGCTAGTTATTTTAGTTCCTACTAGTGAGATTATACTATATTTTTCCTCTTGTGTCTGACTTATTTTGTGCAACATAATGTCCTCAAGGTTCATCTGTGTTGTTACATGTGTCAAGACTCCATTTCTTTTTACAGCTGAGTAGTATTCCATCTTATGACTGTATCACATTTTGTTTATTCATTCATCAGCTGATGGTTACCAGGTTGTTTTCAACTTTTGCCAATTATGAAAAATGTCACAATGAACACTGGTGTATAAATGTCTGTTCACGTCCTGCTTTCAGTTCTTCTGAGTATAGTTGTTGGATCAAATGGTATGTCCATAAATAGCTTCCTAAGGAACTTCCAGACTGTCTTCCAGAGCAGCTGCACCATTCTACAGTAAAATAAGTGGGTGAGATGTTCTCATGGGCCCCAATTTTTGTAGAACATCTGTGAAGACGGCCTCAGCCTAGTTCCTAAGTCAAGCCCCTGTCCCTCCTTACTGGTAATGCATCAAACCTGGGACCTCCCTCTTTTCCTCTTGTTTATCCATGTATTTACTCAGCTCTCTCAAGCATAGTGTCCTTACCACATCCTACCTCAGTAATAATCAAATGAGCTAAACCAGAAAACCTATAAGCCACACCAACTCTGGCCACGTTCCGTGTTTGGGACATTGGCAGTAGTATGTGCCCTGGGTTCCAGGGAATGGAAAACCTCAGGACAGCTCTTTCCCTCAATGCCTTCTCCAGGCTGTTGCCCTTAGGACAATCCTAATTCCATTCCTGCGCCCTGTGTTCTCCACTGGACCCCGAGGCCCTGCTTCTGATCTTTCCTTCATGGTCAGGCCTTTCCAAAGAAAGAAAGATCAGAGATGGACTCAATTGATGGTCTCATCAATTCTACAGATACTTTTTTTCCCCTTTTGTATGGGCAGCCACTGGTACAGATATTTTTTAAGAACTATGAAAAAGTATAGCCAAAGTGCAGAGAGCACTTTAGGAAGCAGATTCCTAAAGACAGGACTACTGGCATATTTGTATTGAACATTTCCTCAACCTCTCCCTTAGTATCATTTACTAGCATTATTAACCTTCCCCTTTTGAGATTTTTATGTACCTTATTATGACAAATATCCCTTTAAAAACAAAGCTGTCTATTTAAGGAAATGTTAATCAGCTATAAGAAACAAAGCCAATTAGTTACACACTGTTAGTTCTGTTCTCCATGCAACATATTTTCTTGATGTCTCCAGAAGCAGCTTATCTTTAGAATTAAATTAAACAAATGGTACCCTCATTTCTTGTCTTCAGTTTTGTAGCCTGTGATTCTTTCTCTGAATCTGTTTTAAGTGACTCTCAGTTGACTAATCATGGAACCCCAAACTTGGGTTTTCTTCTTAACGTTTAAGAGGTTTTCATGAATTCCTTTCTTCCATGGATATTACTAGTAGACTTCAATCATTGTCCCCTTTTAACATCTAACTCTGCTTAAGGCAGTGTACTAAAGGGAGCATTTTGTTCTTAATAGAGCAATTTGTTAAGGACAGTCAAGGGTAATTTGCAGGTTTTGGTTGGTTCTTTCTCCTAAATTTAATAGCCCTAAGTATGGATTGAGTTTATCACTTCATCTTCTGAGAGTTGAAATATGACATGGCATCAAAATATTACAGACATTATATGCAAAGATATTGTTCATTATACTTTATTTATATAAAGTATTTATCTAACTACTTTATATATCCTTTATATTTTATTTATATTATACTTTAAGACACAATCTAATCTTTCAGAAGTAAAAATCACTCAGGAGCCTATGGCTAGTCTTGAGCTGTGTAGGAAGTAATAATCTACAGGATTCTCCAAGCTACTGTCTGTTCTCTGAATGCATCTTGAGGATGCACTGTCCTTGAAAGTGCATCCTCAAGATGCACTAGGAAAGCCTGACTGACACGTTCTAGAATGTCAGCCATGCTTCTCTTCTGAGTTATGCATATTTAGCTTCTCTACTGTCCATTTCAAAAATAGACTTTCTGGGTCTAATAGTAATTTGACCTCAGCAGGGCCTAACATTAGTTTAATAAAAGATCATACCCCTCACTTGTCAAAACTAGCTTGAGCAGAAATACAGTTTGCAAAGCACAGTGCTGGCAGGTGCAGGTGAATAACAAGGACAGTTAACTGTAGCAATAATGGGAGAGCATCTGTCTAAATTTTGGTCACTGAAAAGCTCTAATGCCTTTCTTTCCATAGTTACACTCTTGATATTTCTTTTTTCTGTAACCCATGTATAACATTGATGGTGGTGTCTCCTGGGATAAAGAGGGGATTTCATTATTCAGATCTGAGGCTGCCCTTTTGTGTGACTTTAGTAGAAATGTTTGTTTAATGTTTTACTTGTATTCTCTTCCTTTTCTTCCCTGTTCAGAAAAGCGCAAATTTTGGCAGTATCCATGACAAAATGATCATTTTGTTCCTTTTATTAAGTTGAAATATAGAGAAAGGAAATTTTAATACACATATAAAATGTGTATTTTTATATCCCTATGAGAATAAACATTTTTACTATACATTTCCCTTTACTTTACATTTTACTTGTCTTGAGTGTTTATTGGGTTATGAAGTTTTGTCTCCTTCCTTGTATCTTTCCTGTGTCTGGCTTGAATGGCATCAGTTGGAGAGGTGAAGACAATTCTTTATGCAACCAATATGCTTATTGTAAGAATTGCACTTTCTTATCTAGAATTTTACCTTTTATCATAGAATGTTAGCATTTCTCCTTTCTGTGGTTTACGTTGTATGGGCAAATGTAGAAAATTTGGCATTGGGGCACATAAGGAACTCATGATTTTCTTGTCTTCTGAAAGCCAATGTCCTTCATATTTAAAAAGCAAACAATAAAAGATATCACTTAGGTTACACACTTCTGAAATGCCCTTCTTCCTCCCTCCCGTATACCTTTCTTCCTTTTCCTCTCTTTCTTTCTCTTTTTCATTCTTTATATTTCTTTTCCTCCCTCCCTCCCTCCCTTCCTTCCTTCTCTCATCAGCTTCCTTTTCTTGTTTTCAAAGAATAAATCTAAGACCCCTTTCTCCCCATGCCCTTTTTGAGAGCACTGAGCCACTACAGTGGTAGGTAGTAGGATTTAATAAAATAGGATTCCAGATTTTCAACTAGTTTCTGATTGTTTTCTTAATGAAATTTTCTACATTTTGATAAATGAGATCATTTACTTGATTTTGTCCTCCTCAGAATTCTTGTAATAATAGCCCATGGTCATCATGTCTTTGGTGTATTCTTAGAATTGTGAAACTTCAAGGTGCAATAGAAAATAAAGCTGATTGGGAAAAACACGTGAAAAACATTGGGATGGTAGCTATGTTATGCCATCTCAGAATACATGGGAATTTTCCTTGTCTACTTTCCTTTTAGGAACAGTATTTCTGTTTTTAATACTGAATTCACTTCTCTGTCTCCTACCCATCCATTTATTTCCAGATGACTTTCCACCCTAGGCCTTTACAGTGACAACCCGACAAAAGAAGCACGTGCCCACGTAGCCATTGTCTATTTGCACAGTTGTCCAAAGCGCTGCATTTGTTTCACTCGTTGGGATGAAAGATCGTTATTATCACTTACAAATTCTAGGGCAAGGAAAACAGCATCTTACATACTAGACGCATTTACTTTCTGATTAGTACACACTTGTTTTATATGACTGCCCTTGGCTCCTGTCACGTGTTTTTGTAAGAAATTTCAAAACAGGACTTAAATGAGAAGTTGGGATTGTTAGAATTTTTTTTAGTCAGGCTTGGCAATTTTGAGGGTGTGGACAAGATAAGGGTTTACTGCGTAAAAGGGCAGTATTGAAGTATTTAATATAACAATACAGTACATTTTATCTTTTTCCAGGAAAATTCCCTAGGAATTTTAATTGTATAATTACAATTTCTGTATTAGATACTGACTAGTGAATGGTTATTATCCATTTGCATTGCTTTTGACAGCAGAATGAAAAAATATTAAACCTGTAATATCTTCACTGTTTATTTGTTTTCAGAAAAGTGACATCAGTGCACAATATTTTTTATTCTTCTCACTGCTAATCAATTTCAAATCATTTTAAATACTTCCAGCAGCTTCTGGTAATCATGTAGTTTGTATTGCTACCCAGCAATGTGATGAGATGTGGTATCTTGCTGGGTTACTAAAGCCTGCTTTCTTTCCTAATATTTCTGAACATGTAAACCAGTCCATGATTTCCAATCATTTCTATTATCACCAATAAGTTAAGTTTGCTAATTCTCCAAGATTAGTATTACAAAGGTGTCTCTCTCCCTCACTCTTCTTCCTTTCCCTTACATGAACATGATACACTGAGCTAAAAAACTTTAAAATTGAAAAGGGTCTCTCCAAGATTTATTTCATATCTCATAATTTTGCAATGAAGACAACAGTTCAGTTAGGTAATTTCCCCCCGGATTGTTACATTCCTTATGGCAGAGTTGAGATGGAATCTGGGTTCCCTGACTCCAGGAAAACCAAAATGAGGGTTTTCTATGCACTCCATAGAGCAAGGAGGAGCATCATGTGAGAAAGCTGAGATGCATATAGAGAAAATAGTGATGATGAACAAGCAAGCAATGATTAACTTTATTCTTTCTTAGAAACTAACGATTGTTTTCAACATAAATCATAGTAGTAGTTATTTAAAAACATTTTCCGAATGACAAATAACCAAAAATCAGTAGGAGAGTATAATACCTGTTGTAACAGGGAAAGAAAATAATGAAGTGGGAAAGTAAAATGTTTTGAGTTTTAAAAAATTTCCAATATAACATAATTGTAAAAATTCAAGAATGTAAGTAAAATGTAAAAAAGTAGAGAAAATATTTAAAATTCCACCTCCCAAACCATCATCATTAGTATTTTAGTGTATTTTTCCCATTTTTTCTGTGCATTTTCTTTTTTAAATTTTTATTTATTTTATTTTTTTTGCATGGGCCGGCACCAGGAGTCGAACCCCGGTCTCCAGCATGGCAGGCAAGAACTCTGCCACTGAGCCGCCATGGCCTGCCCTCTTTGCAATTTTTTTTATCTGACATCTTTCATACATTATTTTATAGTATATGTTTGAGGCTTATCATTGAATCATAATAATAGAAATACTAGATGGAAGATAAGTAGCTTTTTAAAAGGAGGAATGAATGTTAGAAACATTTAATAAGATAGGAGACATTTAAAAGTCTCCAGTTTCCAGTGTTTCATCCTTGGGAATCTGTACTCTTTATTCTATATCTACACCTTTCTTTAAAGGAATCTTTTTTTTTTTTGTTATGATTTTTGAGGTTTCTTGACTTATCTTCTTTTGCACATATTTTGGAGTTTAGTTTCAAGTAAAGCAGTCCTCAATACCTGGGTTAGAAAGTTACCATTTTTTCCTATTCCTTTTTCATGCCAAACCTTATAAATGAGGGCTATATTTCTTGTCTCTTTAAATTTTTCTAGAATTTCTCTTAAATGTCACTAAGTTTAGTAACTCAGCAGTGGCAGTGCTGCTTTCTGGCAGTATCCTGATAGTGACATCAAAGCAAAGAGCTAAAACTTTACTCGCTTTGATTGATGAGCTCATTTTGTTACAGAGGACAAATTGGATTTTTTTTTTAATACTGGTAATAAAAATTAATGTGTGATGTTGCTATTTGGATGTCACTGGATCTCTGCCTTAATACTGATTTTGACAATAAAAGCACCAACCGATGGCTTGACCAGAAAGTTACCTCCTACCCTTTTAAACTATCCTCAGAAGTAAAAGGTGCTTTCCTAACTTTGTAATCCTGGTGCCTTTATGCATGTATGTATATATGTATACATGAACGTGCGTATTTATTGGCAGAAGTGGAATTGAGAACTGAGGGGAGAACAGTGGCAGTAGTCTCTGTTCCAACTTTAACTGTGATGTTTATTTCTTTTATTTCAGCACCTCCAAGGTTTACACGAACTCCCGTTGACCAGACAGGGGTCTCTGGCGGAGTTGCCTCTTTCATTTGCCAAGCTACAGGAGACCCGAGACCTAAAATTGTCTGGAACAAAAAAGGAAAGAAAGTCAGCAATCAGAGATTTGAGGTATTAGGTCCATTGTTCTGTTTCTCTGGGGGAAGAATGTATGCTATTTATTTGTTTCTCTGTGATAGAACACACCATAGTCACTGCAATGCCGACTGGCATTCTTTCTATTGCATGTGACAGAAAACTCAACTCAAAATGGCTTTGAAACCAAGGGAATTTGGGGGTTGGGATGGCTGGCTGGTTTTTGTCTTTATTTGTGCCAGGGTTCAAATAGGTTTGCTAGGATCCATCTCTGACCGCTTCATCCTCAGGCTGATTCCCTGTAAGGTTGTAAGATGAAGCCTCGCATGCTTAACAAAGTCTAGTCTTCTACCCCTTCTAGATGCTTCCTGTCCCATTGGCTCTTATTCAGTTACATACCCTGCCCTGAACCAGTCTGTTTGGACAGGTGGATGGTGTGCACTAATTAAGTTAAGCCTGTCAGAATCTATTTCTATGACTAGGAATGGGACCAACACCATTGCTTAGAATGAGGGAGCAGTGTTTTCCTAAAGGGAATCCAGTTTCCTATGACCAAGAGGAAGGAGAATGGATGCTAGGCTGCAATGCACCTTCCATCTGTGTAGCGTGACTTAGAGTGACAATTTTGCTCCAGTGTCTTAGTATAAAGTATTATTTTGCAAGAAAAATACCTAAACAGGTTGATAGTTCTGCTGAATCTATTGGAAAAAAAAAATTTTTTTTTTCTATTTGTGAAAGCTCAGTGCATTGAAGATGATGAAACATGACTGAATTCTCCTTAGAGTGTGTAAGGAGCCTGATGGTTTAGAAACTTACACATTCTGAAGAATAAAAAAAGGTGATATGTTACAAAGAGAAAGCTTGAAAGAAACACACATTGTCAAATATGTAATTTAAGACATAAAGAAGATATGATTCTTAGGGGGTGCCAAGATCCCAAACTGTCCCAAATTGTAATACCCAGTTCTTCTCCCCTGTGTATGTAATCTGTTCCTTGGCTTTATTCACTATTTGGCAGATTAAACACAATTCCCAGTTAAAAGAAACATTGAAATTACAAAATTCACAGCGATTTGATTTTATTCATTTTTCACAAGTTCTCACAGTGATGAATGGTTCAAGTGGATAACAGACCTAATAGGTTGAACCAGAGAAAATTGAAATCTGGGCTGTAGTTTATAAATTCTGATTAAAAATTATATATGAAAATTAAGTACTCGAATTATTTGAAGATTTAATGGGAAAACTGCCTTGAATAATATTTGGAAAATATTTCCTATATCATGTAAAATTTGAGGGAAACTTTTCTTTTTAAGTTTAAGTGAATTTGAATTCCTTTGTCAAAGAGGATTTTGACATCATTCTTGCCAATGACTATTGCTTCTTGAAGAGCATCTTGTAACAAAGATTAAATTATAATACTAAGTATTTTAGCACATGCACTCTCCTCAGCATATAATTCTCTGCACACACATCCAGAGAAAACTAATTATTTTTAATAAAGCATCTATATCATACATTATTGGGTCTTGGGTTGAAAATCTCTAATAAAATATCTGTAAGAGTAGATATATTTTCCCCTTAGTCTATCAAGTTCATGAGAGCAGTAGATGTAGCTATTTTGTCTTTCTCTTCCATCCCCAGTGACATATATATAGTGTCTAGCTCACCATAAGCACACAATCAGTATTAGAAATTATGTGGGTTTTTCAAGTTGGATATTACACTAGGAAATAACTCAGAATTGCAAACTTTTCAATTTAGTATTAAATATGTTAAAATCTTCCTCTAAACTAAGCAGTAAGATGCTCATAAATAATTTTAATATGTAGAATATTTTACAAAGATTACCATAACTATGAGACTTTTCTCCCCTGAGATGCACAGTAGATTCATTCTAAGATGTGTCCTTAATAGTTGTAAATAAAACATGGTGTGAGAAATAGGACATTTTGGATATCTTCATAAATTCAGAACATACATAGGATGAACAAAGGACTTGAAGTGGATAGATATTGAAAGCATTAAATCTCCTTCCCCCATATGTTAACACTCACATACCCCCATACGTAAAATCTGGGATTGAGCATCACATATATATATGTATTTATAAATCATTCTCCATTTAGTCACAATTTACGAACATTTTAAATTTCAATTTCAGAGAAATGAGAAAAAAGCACAATAAATAGAAAGAACACAACCTAACTATAGAAGAGTCAGGTGGAGGACTGCTATCTTGTGTGCATATTTATCATGATCATAATCATGATCATCATTTTTAAAAAATAACTTGAATTAGCCAACAAGTACCTAGAATTACCAGTGTGACTAAACTGTTTCAGAGTAGAGTCCATAATGAGGGTGAATTCAGGATTACTGTTTAGGGCATTAATTTTCTGCCTGGTGAAGCAAGAATGCCCTAAAAATGCAGAAAATGCTAAGCTAGAACAAATACTGGAATGATTTATGGCAAAATTAATGCACGCCATCAGGCTGTTGGGTTGTGAAAGCTGTGCTGTTGGCTGCCTAAGTACTAGATTTATGCAGTTTCTCTTCATGGTTCGCTCATCTCTGCTGTTCAGAACGAGACACTTTAAACCAGAAGAGCTATCTGTGATGGCATGCATTAATTCTTCAGTCTACCGTCCAATTATGGAATGGATCTACATGTGTTTATGTGCTATCAGAGACAGAATAATTTTAGGAGTTTATCTATCATAGGAACAAGTTTCTTGTAAAATTAGTAGGGTCAAATTACCCTAGATGTACATATGGGAATATTGTCATTAGTAAAACCTTGAAAATTTTTCAGTAGAGACTAGAACAATCTATATTTTTACATATGCAGTTCCATGTTTTTTCCTTTGCCTGGTAAAAGTTTCATTAAATTATGTGAAATGTTCCATTTCACTTCTGTGTCACAATTCAACTTCAGGTTTATGCTGAGCCCCAGTGGCTGGTTCACCACTGCATAAGAGGCTTAGCTGAGAGGTAGCCAATAGTAACAACACCTGTGACAGCTGTTGTTTCCTCTAATAGGTAATAGAGTTTGACGATGGATCTGGATCAGTTCTCAGAATACAACCCTTAAGGACTCCGCGGGATGAGGCCATTTATGAATGTGTGGCCTCGAATAATGTGGGAGAAATAAGTGTATCTACCAGACTCACAGTTTTACGTGGTAAGTAATCTAGTATAAGGCTGTTTCTGTGTCATTGTGGAAATTCTGTCTCAGGTGTTCCTTTGTAGGACCATGAAAAGAACTAGCATTGGGTTGGCACGTATATTGAAAACAAATTAAAATGAAAGGCATATAAGGGTCAAACTTTTAAATAGACTATGGGAGCCCTCTCTCATTATGATATCTTAAAGAAATGCTAATCAGAGAGAAAGAAGAGTCCAAAGAAGTGCTGCTTTCAAATACCAGAAATCATTTTGCTTTTTGGTAGAGATCTTAGAAAGGAAACAGTGTGTTCTACTCTTTTGCATGTTGTCATGACTTGTGCATGAATTTTTCATACCTAGTTCAGCACCTACCTTTTAATAAATTCCCAAAGCTGACATTGACATTAGCAAAATTAAAGGAAGAACCTGGACCTACAAATAAGTTCCTCTTAAGTGGTTGATTAGACACAAGTATGAGAAAGGCACATTTCTCCTTTATATCAAACAAATGTTTCGATTACAATAGTTATCATTCTTGAACCATACTTGTCTATTGATGCAAGTAAAAAGGTGAATCCTCTATTTTTTTTTTAATCTCTGACTGCATTGCTTCTGCAATTTGACAAAAGCATGGGATGCCTTGCCACATTTCCAGTACGGTATGTCCACTTTCTGACATGACAGGACTAGAGAATAAAGGATAATGATTAATATTAGGTTGTATGTCTCTATTTTAGTCTTTTGTATGAGATAAGAACTTGCCCAAGTTGGCTTGCCTACCAGTTGACATTTCCAGACTAACGTTTCTGTGTCTTTATGTGTATCTCTCTTCTGTACACTTTGTTTTGTTTTACTTTGAGCCTCATTTTGTTTTATGCCAGCATTTAGGAAATTTGATTTTTTTTAAGATGAAGGAAATTAGAAAGAAATGATCAAAATGTAATCATGGCTGACCATATGTAGACTGGGAACACCCCCACCCCCATTCCATTTTTTTCTATTGAGGGATTTTTTTGCCTTGTATTTTTTTTAATAAAATCAGATTCATTTTTCCTACCATATTTATTTGGTTCCACATCTTGCTCTCTCTAAATTGTACACCCTTCTTTGGAGGTAAATAGTTACTACTCATATGTGCCAAATTTATCAGGTGGATTTGAGATTTAAAACAAAAAAAACAAAACAAAATGCTGCAAAATATCTAAGCAAAAACAAATATTTAATCCAATAATCATATAAAATGTGATTCTCTCTTTCTATGTATGTGTGTGTGTATATATATATATATATATATATATACCCTTAAATATGTTTCAAGTAATATCAATAATCACTTTATTGTGATTATAATATTGGAAAATATTAAAAACTAGATGGTCTTCTTTTAAATGCATGAAACAGAATGATGCTAAAATACAGAATATTCAGATTTGAGCTCCATTTTGGCCATTATGGCAAGCTAAACTGATGCAGGAAGTCCTCCATTCCATTATAAACACTTGGAGATATTTCAAAAATATCAGAAAATGAAATGCATTTCCAGACTTGCAAACAAGAAAGGGAAATTTCTAGGCACTAAAACAAGTAGGAAATCCCCAGAGAGGAGGCCATTTGTAGTCTTATAATTCAAGATAATAATGCAGTGGGTTATATGCTTTATGGCTGGAATTTTAACTCTCAAGCAGGGTAGAAGATATGAAGAAGAGAAGTGAGATTAGTTTCTACATAAAGATGCGCCTTCTAGCAATATTCCTGTAGTGCAGTAACTCAGAGCTCAGAAGCTAACACAAAAGCTGGTCAGAACAGTGATTCTCACAGAGCATGGAAGACGCAGCCATGAAACTCCTCACCCCACAGAGACACTTTTACAGTCCAGGACAGAGGTTGCCAGAGAAGGCGATACGTGCCTCAGATGGGCTCATATGTACAAATTCTAAAGCATGCCAACCAGTACCAGCCCATGAGAAGCAGTAAGCCCAAGTGATGAGGGAAGAAATTGTAGCCTGTGATCTACAATTTACTGAACTGTTTTAAAGTAAAAGTGTTTAAAATATTTGAGAGAGTAAAGGAAGTTATATAAGCTATAGGGTAAGAACAGGGCATTAGGAAAAAAGGAGCAGACAGGAGTTAGAAGTCAAATTTTAGAACCAGAAAAAATCTGAGACTGTGTTCATACATATTATATAGTATGCACTACAAAAAGGTGCATTATGTGTGAATATAGATGTCAACGAAAACATAAATGAAAGATCTAAAATTGTAGAGTGATTTATTTAACAGATATTCATATCTAAATCATAATCAGACTCATTTGTTGATCTCCATTTGAAAATTTAATCTCCATTTGTTCACCTGGTTTAGAACTAATGCTATTATATAGAAAGTGTTCTACAAAATTATAATAATGCAATAAAATTTGTTTGAAACTTCTTAGTTTTTACCTTCTAAATTCCTTGAATTACTTAAGAGGAAATAATTAAGTTGTTTTGCTTGACTATGCATTTGATGAAGACTGACAAAAAGTTGAAGGAAAATATGACTTTATTTCAGTATGCACAGAGGCAGTAAGTTTTGCTGGCTCCCAACTGATGTAATTGCCCCTCTCATCTGCCTTTATCTAACTAGACCATGGATATAACAAATGCATCAAAAAATTTTCATAGTGATTTTGACTTTCTATGTGAGTATTTTGTCATTTGTAAATATATTTGTATGAAAATTTATGATTCTGGTAAAGTAGTTAACTCTTCTTTTTTAGAGATATTTTTAGCAGTTTTGGAAATGTTTCATGAGAAAAATTCAAAGGTATTTTGGAATATGGAAAAGTAGTCTAAACATAGCCTTAAAATAGAATACTTTCAAAAATCCTTATAGTATGAAATAAATGGGGTTAGAGTTGTCTTTCACTGTTTTAGAGTTTCCCTGTTATTTAAAATTTCTTAATACTAGTTATTCTCTTTATCATAGTCTGCTATAAATATTCTAATGTTAACTGACATTCACAGAATATCAACATGGTAAACAGTTAACTAAATGAACATAAAGAACTTATACCAGAGGTGATGAGCTTTGTGTCCATTTTAAGTTCACTGTCTCTCACAAATCTTGTTGGCAGACTCCTGCAGCACTCTGTTTTGTGGTAGGTAGAGACCACTTTGTTCTTTTCATCCAGTGGCTCACATCAGATGCCTTTTCTGTCCACATGAGTCATTTCCTTTTTCCTACTTTGCTAACAATGCCAAAAATGTGCTGACTGTCATGACAGGCTTTGTCTAAGTGGACTGGATTGAGATCACTAATTAAGTTCACACAGGCTACTGGAGAGCCTTATTAATTGGAGAGTCAAACATCTGAACTTCGTGGCTCAATGCAGAAGACACTGAAATGGTACTCTGACCACCCACGTATTCTGAAGGGAGTATTTCAAGGAAAACGTTCTCTTAGTAGTTGGTTTCAATTTACCCCAGGTCTCAAAAATGGTTTTCATAAGGAAGGATAACTACCAGCTTGGGCTGAGCATGTCCTGGAATGAAATATTTGGCTGATTGACATTTTTTACTCTGTTGACCATGGCTCATGAAAGAAGAAGGAGGAGCAGAGAGGATTGCATGTAGTACTTGTGGCCCCCAGTTTTTTAAAATATCTCATGTTTTTTTGGTTACCCTTTCTGTGGAAATACCAGCTTTCTAAGTTATATGGTACATTAGGAGGCTGAGTATGTCCATCTTACACATGCTTTTCTTCCTTGGCAGAGCCTTGAGTGCAGGCATCAGATCTCCTGGATGGGCTTTTGAAGGGCTGAGCCTCACCTAATTGTGGAATGCTGCTAAGGAATACAAATTAGGTATTAGGCTTTTTATGAGAGGCACGCATAGGAGCAGAAAGGGCATTTTAAGAAGAGAATTATCATCCCAGTGTGCACATGAAATTGTTTCCATCTGAACCTTTGGTTCATTGCCCACCATTTTTTCCTGACCAAAGGTATCAACAGGAAAACTTGTAATATAAAATTATGAAATGATAACTGCAGAGAGGAATGTTTTCTCATATACATGTGATAAGCCACTGGGCAAGGAAAATGAGATGTCACCATGCACAGAATTCTTTCTATTAAGTGAACAGTAGCACTTGTCATTTGAGGGCAAGAAGAGAGGCATGAAATGTAACTTTTTCTTGTCCACATAATTCCCTTTCTATAAGAGAAACTTTTTAAAAGTTTTAATCAACTTCGCCTCCAAACTAAATGACATGTTCCTTGACTTTAGTTTATTTACTTTTATTTTTTAAGGTAGTAATCAAAATACACATCACATTTTTTGGCATCTGAAACAGCATGCCATTTTTTTAAGCTTTCTGAATTATTTTGAGAGTCCTGCCCATTCCTAACGAGCACTGTCCCCAAACCCCACCTCCACCACCACAAAGGAAGAGGTTGTGATATAAATTGTTGTTTATAGGAAACTGACTTATGCATGCAACCTAGAAAGAGTACAGTTAATGTCTAAAAATGTTAGCTGAACAAATAGGAAACATTTTAGTTACCTAGTTTAGTAAACGTTTCTCATTAAGTGATATTCTGCCTATCAATACATTATATTCCATGGATTGATAACTGTAAAGACACAAGAGAATATACAAAGTTCCAAAGTCTTGGTGACATAGTTTAGTAAACGTTTCTCGTTAAGTGATATTCTGCCTATCAATACATTATATTCCATGGATTGATAACTGTAAAGACACAAGAGAATATACAAAGTTCCAAAGTCTTGGTGTCAGGTAATCTGAGTTCCAACTTTTTCCAGCTCTTGCTCTGTCACAAAATACTGTGGCATCTTAAGCAGATGTGTTAATTTCCTCAATTGTGTTTTTTTGTTGTTATTGTTTGTCTCCCAGTGAAGCCATTGAATTGGTGATCCCTCAGATCACTTCTCTGTAGCTCTCTGTGATTTGGTGACATGCTTATTTCAGGAAGACAATTCTTGCAAGATGGAAGAAATATGTTCCCTGAAGGTGACTGTTACTGAGACAGTAAAACAAACAGTGAGCAGTCAGATGAGACAGAGAAGGCAGTTCATTGGGAAATAGAAAGAAATGTTTGCATAGTATATCTGTTTCAAAAAATTGTGAGCCGTTAGAGCAGTTGTTAAAAAAAAAAAGGAAACGACTTTTACAGTCTTTCAGGGAGAAGGCAGTCAACTATCTCGGCCATTGTGCAGTACCCTGTGATCAGAATTAGCATGTTCATTACAGTCTCATTTTATTAATGCCTCTTTTTGAAGATGAACACAGTTGTCCCCGCTGTGAAAATGGTACTTTGCCGTTTATGTTATAAAGTGGTCTCGGCTGGGGATCCAGGCTTGGAACATTAAAGAACAAAGCACAGCTGCTTGACTGTCACACAAAAGGATTTCTATGAAAGACTGAAACAAAAGGAAGGGTGGCCAACATAGAACAAACTTGCTGGCAATTATGGCACTGAGTGAAGATTACTTGAAATAGCTTATAAAATAGTTGAGTACTTGGAATAAATTGATACCAACATGATAAATCCTTCCTCTGTAGTGTATTTCCATGCTGGAGAAAGTTGGTGGTGGGCAGAGCCATTTAAGTAGGCAGAAACTTCTGGCTTTTCAGTAGTATCATTTTTAGCACTTAAAAATAACTATCTTTTTATGAAATCAAGAGCCAGTGTGGCCATGGGAGACTCTCTTAAGGAGAGACATTGAAACTGAGAATATTTGAGAGAAAATGGATACATGCGTTGAGATTACTCAAATTTCCTTGTGATCCTTCTTTTAAGTCTGCTATGTTGGTGGCACATATTGACTTCTTTTGAAACATTATCACTTGTTTTTCCACACTGGGAATATGTGTGAAAAGAATTCAGAGAGAAAGACTGTGCTTGTAAATCACTGCATTTGAATAAGAAGACTTTTCTTTCTTAGCCTCATTAAAATATTGTTTTTAATGTTTTTGTGTTGTATATGAAGTCATGTGACTGTTTACTGCTGATTGATCTTTTTCATGGAACTATGAAAATATGCAACTAGAAGGGAATTATGGAGCTTACTTAGTCTGAGACCTTTATTTTAGGCACAAGAAAACAAGGTCCGCAGAGTTTGAAAGAATTTGTTCTTGGTCATACATCTAAAAGTCTCTTTGGGTTTTACCTTGTTGGAAGTGATATGTGCTGTTTTAGACTGTGACAGTGTTTTATCCTTTTAGATACCATTTTTTTGGAGGTGGGGGTGGTACATAGGCTAGGAATTGAACCCGAGTCTCCCGAGATATTTACTTTTTTTTTGTCGTTTTTAATATATTTATTGAGATATCTTCACATACATACTTGTCCATCTAATGTATACAACAGTATCATCACACAGTTCTGTATTTATCACCATGGCCATTATTAGAACATTTGCATCACTTCAGAAAAAAGAAAAAGAAAAAAAACATGCATCCCATACCCCTTACCCCGCCCCCCCATTGACAACTAGTATGGCAATCTACCCAATTTTTTTTACCCTTTATCCCCACTCCCTATTATTTATGTATTTTTTGTGCATATTTTTTTCCTCATCTGTCCATACCCTGGATAAAGGGACCATCAGGCACAAGGTTTTCACAATCACATGGTCACACTGTAAAAGCTTTCGATACTGGGTTTTTAAAGGGTGTCTCCTGACCCTTAATTCTCACATTCTTGTGGGTGTTCATCAGCCACTTGTAATGTTACTTTTAGGTGGAGAAAGAGGATGGCGTCTAGGGATCTAAACAAGTTGAAGCTGTGTTGATTAGCTCAAAGTAGTACAAGCTCAAGTCCTGTGTTACCTGTTTGATGGTAAGAGCTGGATATATACGGCATAATTTTCCACCCAGCTTTCCACTCAGTCATTATAAACACAGACTTGACACAGCATTTTAAATTCCAAATACTGAATATGCTAAATTGGAGGCAACTCCTAGGTAATTGAATTTTTGAAAGTGATGTTGAGCCATACAAACTGTTTTGTATGTACTTATTTCCTCTTGTGCATGTTTCTGTATACAAATCAATAAATGGACTCATTTTAGTAAACTGGAATGGCAAGACAAAAAATCAGGTTTTTTACCTTTTACCACATGCCCACACTCCTAAGATATTTATTTTTCCTAATTTTTTTTCCTACTGTTTTTAGGATTTTCTTCTATCATGAGGCAATGCAATTTATAGTCCTTACAGAAAGGTCATTTCCTTAGGGTAGATTTCTAAAAGTAAGGATTAGCCAATGAAAGGATCTGCCTAGTTTTGGGGCTACTGCTAATAAAACATCATAGCACTTGGGGTGTTGCAATGGTGACTCAGTGGCAGAATTCTCACCTGCCATGCCCGAGACCCAGGTTCAATTACCCATGCCTGCCCACAAAAAAAAAAAAAAAAAAAAAAAGATTATAGCACTAGACAATCCTGTCTGTGTTGTGTGAAGGTTCAACATCTCCCGATTTTGTCAGCACTGAGAATTTCCTTTCTTCTAGGCTTTGTTAGTTTAATATTGAGAAAAATTATATCTCTAGGTTTTATATTTGATTTCTAGTGAGGTAGAACAAATTTTGCACATTTACAATCAGTTCCCTCTTATATAAGTTGTGGGTTCGAGTTCTTTTCCTCAATGATCGTTTGGTCTTGAAGAATTTCTTTAGAGTAAAGAGCGCTTTATTAATTAAGGCTGTTAACCGTGAGTCATAGTTGCCCTCTCCCCCTGCCATTTTTCTTAACAAGCTTATCTCTGATTGCTGTCATTTTTTAAATGTTTAAATATACAGATTTTTTTTCTTTTGATAAACTCAAGGCCAAGGATATGTTCCTTTGAGATTTATTCATTGGTCTTAAAGCTGAGAAATCTTTCCAATCTGGTGACGAGGCACATATTTATTATCTACAATTTTTCATTAATTCTGTGACCCGCGTTTTTTTTTTTTCCACAGTTTAATCTCTCTTAAACAGGGGTGGTTATCCTCTCTAAAACAGAGACTTCACTTTTGATGTATAAGACATTGTCCTGGAAGGACAGTGTTCTTAGCAGACAAGTCCCCAGCCAACTATGACATGTAAGAAAATAATGTCTAAAACACTATGGATGTGCATGGTGTGGAAAAGACCCACCTGGATCATGTATCCTAGAAGGGAAGAGAGCTCTGAATTGAGCCTTGAAAAATGTGTAGAGTTTTATCAAGTGAGAGAGTATTAGAGGTAGAGGAAACTTCATGAACAAAGTTGAATCGATAAGAAATTACTAAATGTTGGGGGTAGTGCCGGGTCGACATAACAATAGTAGTTCAGAATGGGGGAGAAGTAAAAGGGTAGTTGTAGAAGAAAATGAGGTTGGGGCATATTTTGCTGGCTAAGGAGATTAAATTACACAAGAGAAATACAAGGTCAGAAGTTGACACAGACCATCTCTAAATGAGTTGATATTTGCGAAGAAGAATATAAAAATACTTTACTAAAAGTAATATATCAAACAGTTCAGTCACAAGCACAATTGATGTTCATACTTTAAAAACTGGATATTTAATTGACTTTCATTGATAAGATTTGAACAACTTTTTTAAAAATTGAATTTTCTGGGTTTCAAAATTAGTTTTAATATAAGCTACTAATTACCATGAGTTGTACATTCATAATTTATTGGAATTTGGGGCTTAGATATAAGAAATGCCTCATGCAAGGTTTAATTATCAAAATCCTAATTACGTATTTCCTTAGAAGAGTTAAGTTATTTCATCTTATTAGAAAAACAATGACTTGTGGATTAATGCTCCATTAAACATAACTATGATGACACACATACCTGTATTCTTAATATATTTTATTAAAGATAGTAACATTTTAAGTTTATTTTATCTGTGATCTTTCAAAATGGGCTTATATTATAATTTAAGCCTCATAACCTTTGACACTCCCTTTTTGTATCTTTATATTCCTGATATTTAAACTTTACCATTATGTTAAATATTAATTATTTTCAACCTTTAACACAGTGGATTTTTTTCCTAATAGATTTTGGCGATAAGTATAGCTCTATTAAATGTCCTTAAACATGCTTGATATGTATTTTCTTGTAAACTTGATCGCAGTTTGGGTTTTCCCAGAGAAAATCCTATGGATTTTTTTTAGAGTATAATTCCGAAAGAACTGTCTGAAAGAATGAAGAGTGAGACCAACAAATCCATATTAAAAGTTGCTATACATTTTCTAACCTTCCACATATTGGAAAACATCATTCTTTTTGTTTGTTTGCTTTTATGGTTTTATCTGTTATAGTTTACCTCCATGAGTAACCACCAATCTGTCATTTAGCAACAACTGGAAAATTAAAATTAAATACTGTAAAAAAGTATTAGTTAATAAAAAGTTGATGGCTTTCAATAAAGGCAGGTATAAATTATGAATACTTATACGTTGTAGAATTAAACCAAAAAAACTCTGTTGAGAAGATATATTTTCATGTATGTATATTTTTACATGCAGGGTATATATGGTGCATTGCATTACCTGTTTAATTTGACATGCTAGCACTTTCTACTATGTGAAATAGTGCTTACCTCTTAAAGCTTTTTATCCTGTGTGTGCACCTCCCTTTTTATGTAAACTCCATTACATTTTCTCTGTCCTAGAAATGTTCCTAGTATTTACAGAGCACCCAAAAAATATTTGTGGAATGAATGTATACATATATAGAAGAAGATAAATCGATGAGGCTATATAGTAGGACCTCATTTTATGCAAACAACATGTGAATTTGGTTATATGTAATTGCAATTGAAAAAAATAAAGGCAGAGAAAGAAATAAAATTTTTAAAAACATGATTTCTGGTTAATAATGTTTACTTATTATTATTAGAATGTTTATTTCCCTTGCTTATAAAACATATATAATAGGCGAATGAACATTTGCAGTCTGGTATTTGTTTATGGCAGCAGTGTTCGAGATTCCCAATGGATGGAGGTGGTCTAAAGGTACAATGACTGAGGAATGGAAGCGGGAACTATGGTGTATACATTCAGTGGACTACTAAGCAGTGGCAAGAAGGAATAAGTTATGAGGCATGCAACTAGGTGAATGAACCATAAGGACAGTATGTTGAATGAATCGGCAGAAATGAAAAGACAGATATTATCATGCCTTACTCATATGGATTAACTATAATATACAAACTTGGCGAATTGAAGTCGAGAGCTTGCTTATCAGATTGAGGCTTATTGTAGGGGATCCTAAATTGTAAGCTCTTACGGCAGTCACATGTATTTGGGAGTTGTAGCTGTTGTTTTCAGATTCTGTGATGCTGAGATATTTGCATGTGGCCTGCTCTTTCTCTGAATGTTCAAATGTAAGTATGGTGCCTGAGACTCTGAGTTGGAGCACTGAGGCTGTGGGGGTTAGACTTACCCCATGTAGCTACTGTTGGAGGGGTTGGGGGTGTGGGTGATTGGACTTTGACTGGAGATGTGAGTTGGGCTGGTCTGGATGGGACTCGGGTAAATGGGAGTGCAGGGTGGAGGATGATATGGTCCATATTTTGGGGCTTCATCTTCTGTGTGGGACCAGGGGGAGAGATGTTTATTGGGTGCAGGGTTTGTATTTTGGGTGGCCGTTGACTGGTTTGATATGTACAGTCGGTTTGTTTGAACATCTTGTTGGTTTGTGCAGGTGGGTGTCATGCCCCAATGTATGCCAGAGTGGTTTGGGCAGAGGATGGAAAAGTGTTTGTGGGATCCCTTTGGGGGACTGGGGAAAGGGGAGAAAGTCTTGGACTTCCCTATCTGGGGGGTTCCTGGTGTTCTTGCAGGCAGTAGGGACAGCCAGTTTGGTGGTCTGAGCTCTCCATCATGGGGTTTGACCCTATGGGGCTTGTTTCCATTGGGGACTGGCTTAGCCTTCTCATTGTACCTGGGAGTCACTCCCAGAGAACCTCTTTTGTCACTCCGGTGTGATCTCTCTGGGCTGACTGGGTGGGTGGGCTCGCTACCCTCTGCCCTGCATAGGATTTGGATCTCCATGGAGATGTGGAGTGGGACTCGCATGATGAGCTGGGGACCTAGCATCATGGAATTGTGAAAGACTTCTTGACCAGGAGGGGGAGGGGAGAAGTGAGACAAGTTTTCAGTGGCTAGGGGATTTTGGACAGAGTCTAGATGTTACCCTGAAGATAGCTCTTGTGCATTGTGTAGATGTCCCTTTCTGATTTGTGGTATGTTGGAATAGCTGTAAGGGGGTACCTGGAGCTGTTGAGCTGTGTTCTGGTGGCCTTAATTCTCGAGGATGATGGTGTAACTGTATAGCTTTTGCAGGGTGGCCAGGTGATTGTGGAAGCCCTGTGTCTGGTTCTTCTTTGTCCAGGGCATGGACAGATGAGTGAAGGAGTGAGGATGGGGAATATGAATAATATGAGAGATAGGGAGTGGAAGGTTGGGTGTATTGAAGTGCTGGTGGTTCGTATGGGGGTGGGGTATGAGGTGAGGTTTGTGTCAGGTTTTTCTTTTTGCTTCTTTTTCTGGAATAATGCAGGTGTTCTGGGGGTGGTCATGGTGATGAGAATGCAGCTGTGTGATGATTTTGTGGGCCATTGGTTGTGTGCTGTGGATAGATTGTGTGTGTGAGGATTTCTCAATGAGAATATTAAAGGAAGGAAAAAAAATCACGAATGAACAGAAAAAATGTGTGATAGGTATGTTCATATAAGAAATATTTATTAAATAGTGGTGTTTGCTATTGTGCACGATTTTCAATTTATTGAAGGGTCTTGAAATGTATTGGTCATGTAAAATGAGATCCTACTGAATATACTCATGCTTATAATACAAGACCTTTTGGGCTGGGATCAATCCAACTTTTCCTGTAATGGACAAAAGTAATAATTACTTCATTGGTGCTTGAAAGATGCAAAGTATGACTGAGAACCAGAAAACTAAGGCAGATAGAAAGGAAACTAGAAATGGGGATAATGAAATAGAGGGCATTACAATGGAAAGAGAGTGATCTTTGTAGCTAATTAGATATGTGTTCATATCATCCATTCACAGCTTCCTACTTGCACATGTATAAACACATTACTTAAGTCTAAACTTAAGATTATTTTTATTTAGAATGGAAGATAATCTAGCTATCTTTATAGGGTTGAGTTGATAAATTAATGGCAAATGTATGTAAAGCGTATGGTGTTGTACGTCAAGTGTAAAGGTTGCTGGAAAAATGTTAATGAATTTGCTCCTTCCTTTATCATACCTTTGAAGCTATTGGTTTTGTCCCTCTTGTCTATGAATAAATCCCCAGCACCTAGAACAATGCCCCACACTTAGAAATTCAGTAAATGCTCCTTAAATGAGTGCCTGGTTATGGTGATGGAAGGGAACGGTCACGAACTCTGGAAGAGATATTTCCTGTCTTCCTCTGTCTTATAGTACACTGTCTATTCCAAAGGACTGAAAACAGCTTTCTGCATGGACATAAGGTGATAATTAGAGTCAGAAAAAAAAAAAAAGAAAGGCTAAATCCTCCTCTCAATACTGTGCACATGTATTACCAAGTTATTTTGAAAGACTAAATATCATTTATTGGTGCAACATTCACTAACAGGAAATACCAAAAATTGGGGCATAGTTTTTCTTCTAACATTTCTGTTGTGATGTTGTCTTAACACACAGTACCTTGTTCTTCAGAAAGCCTATACATTAGGGCCAATTAGCCAATTACTTGTACTGCCTGAGTCATAGTTAGAATTTAATTTGTGCTTTATTACATTGGATCTATCCTAGGTCACAGAACAGATAAGCACCTATCTTTGCTTTTAATGCCTGTGACAATGCAGCAGTATTAGTTATCCATTTTCGAGGAAATAGAACATCTCACACATCATTTCAACATTTCAAGAGTTAATAGAAGAGGTGTTTTTTGTTGTTTTGTTTTTTAGATTGTCTGTGTTACCACCTTTGGGGAAGGAGGTAATAGAAAGTATGTTAAAAGAATGGGTTCTGCAAACTGACCTGAGTTCAAATCCTGACTCCACTGTTTGCTCTCTGGCCATGTACATATGTCTTAACTTTTCTAAGCTTAGACTTCTATAGCTGTCATGTGGAGCTAATAAGAAGACCTATGCCTAGGTTTGAGAGGAAGATTACAGGAGATAAGCCAGATAAAGCTCTTAAAGTGCCAGGCATTCAGTAAATGTGAATTGTTGTGATTACTATCATACTATTATAATTATCGTGTTGGCTTTAATTATTTTGATTATACATCTGTGCCATATATGTGAAGCAGAATTTTCTGGCAGAGGGAGGACCATCCTTCTAAGGCTAGGACAAGTTATTTTTTAATAGCCATTAGGTAAGGCTATCTCATCC
Source organism: Tamandua tetradactyla (assembly GCF_023851605.1). Classification (NCBI taxonomy): domain Eukaryota; kingdom Metazoa; phylum Chordata; class Mammalia; order Pilosa; family Myrmecophagidae; genus Tamandua; species Tamandua tetradactyla. Next base: position 89,037,646 of record NC_135328.1, read on the forward strand.
ACTAGATCATCTTGTGTTCCAGATGAATGAGGTATCATTTGGACCCCGGGTTCCACTTAAAATATGAAATTTGAATGTCATCCTGCTACAATTGATTGAAGTGTGCACTTAGAAACTGAGTTGAGCTTTCCTTTTATCCTAAACAAAATCATCCTTACATTAGAGGGTCCGTGAGGGTATGATTTCATATTGCAGTGAGTGAGTACAATGCTTGACATGTTATAAATTTTCAATAAATATCTGTTGACTGAGTGAATGAGTAACAAGTTTTATAAAGAAGTTTCTAAATATTTTCCCCAAATTACATATTAAGGTTTTAATTTAAAAAATCAGAAATACCAGAATATGTTACTTCTACATCTAAGATGAGCATTCAGTATATGAGACCAAATTTATTCATGAATTTATTCTTTCAGTAATATGGCTTTCTCTAAACCAAGAATTGTGCTAGACTGGGAATAAAAAGGTGGGGAAGATGTTACTCCTGCCTTCAAGGAAGCTCAGTCTCTATGATAAGAAACCATGGTTCTGGCTAAAATGACAAGGCTATGCTATACATATAGACTGTGGTTGGGGATAATGAAGTTTATTTTTTAAGGAAAGTGCTGTCGCAATAATTCAGCTCACACCTTTTCAAGCTAGATCTTGTGGTAGGAGCTAATGTCTCTGAGCTTTCCTTCAATATGACATTAATGTTTGTTGAAATGTAAGATGTGTTTGACATATGAGGCTTTGACTGACAGAAAAATTCAACTCACCATTTTTTCTGATGAAGAAAATGTCTGAGAGATTACATTTCATTTGTTAGAAGATTTGCAATATACTTTGCTTGGGTTTTGAGAAAATATGTTGCCATAAAAAATCTTAAGTAATTACCTTCAGAGTAATATTCCCATTTGCTTCTCTCCCAACTAATAGTAAAAGGAGGTTTTATTACTGCACTTAACATTTTTTATGACTCCTTTTTGCTCTAGGTGGAGATGACAAAGCAGGCCTAAATATGAAATGATTTTAAAGTGTGAAAGTACCTTAAAACATTTCCTCCCTTAGAAGACTTCATTGGACAAAATTGATTTTCATAATAAAATAGTCATTTATTTAAAAATGTGAGTTTAGGTGTTTTCACCCTTGAGGAAAAGCCATTAGAATCAACTCCAAAAAGGAGCATCCTTAAGACATGTCATTTTGTAAGACCTAACAACTTGGGTTAAAACACTGTACCCTAAAGAGCCTTTTATTTACACTCGGGTTTACACATGCCACTGTATCTTATGATGATAGATCTGACTTTCCAGGTATTGCCAAACCTGACTGCATGCACTAGAGCTGACTTACTGTAGGTTCCATTAATCTTTGTTGCAAAGATGCATTAATACATTTAGCACTCACTGGCTCAGCAGCAAATGGAATTCTCTCATCTTGGCTTACAACAGATAAATCATCATCTAGAAGGGAGAATTCACTCTTACTTAAATTATTCTTCACAATGATTTACCATAAACCAACCTCAAAGAGCCAGGGAGGGCATAAAATGCTGCCCAGTAGGACTGAGATTTTATCCAGTAGGACTGGGTTTTGGGTTAATTTTTTTCCTTAATTCCATATCAACATGATGTAAAATATGGCTCTGACCATTTGAAAGCAGACCTTTTTGTTTGTTTTAGCTAAACATGTTTTACCACATTTATAGCATTTACTGCATACAACGTGATTAAAGGTTGACTAGATAGGTTTTAATAATTCTGGCTAAATATATGCTAACAGCATTGACTCACTCAGGAACCACTCTTCTTGTGTCCTTCAGTGATCATGATGCATCCTTGGTCAAAGCCCCAGCCACGCCATTGCCTTTCTCTAGTGGGGATTGTCACAGTATTTCTAGTTTGGGGTTGAGACAAAGGCAGATTATCCTGCAGCTAAGTAAGCTTCAGCATCTGGGTCTTCATTTGCATGCCCCCTTCCAAAGCTCTGGCAGAGCCCAGCAGTATGTTCAGTTACAAGTTTTTGAAAATTTGTAAATGAAGAACATTTTAATTTGTGTTCTTTGAGGTAGGCCTCTAACGTTTCATAAGGTTCCGCCACAAAACATGCCCCTGGGATAAAACCTGGAGATTTGCAATGCAAGGGAAAGAAGATTTGCGTTATATTTTACGATGATTGAAGAAAATAATAATTTGGTTGTCCATGTCAGTGCTTGTGACATAGACAGGTGAATGTCCGTCCTGACCATCCCCATGATCAGCACAGACACAAGGACCTCACCCAGTAATCATAGCTCTGATTCCCTAAATCTATGAGATAGTCTAGCTCTTTTTCTTCCTCCCCTGTTTAACATACTGAACCACACATGCATTAAACAGAAACTGTTCTCTCCTGTAACAGATCAGTTGTGTACATTACATCAGGATTCTCCCCACTAACCCTGCTTTAATCCGGTAACTTTTTTTATTTCTCCATTCTTAAAGGCCAGATTTCCCAACATCCTCTTTTTCTGTCTGAACATCATCACTACTTTCACCACCGTCACGGATGCAATGCAGCCTTTTCAGAAAGACACTCTACATTGATCATTTTAGTCTAATATAATGTAGTTCCAAAGTTCAGTGTCTTGATTCACTAAAATCCAACAAATGGTTTTCTGTGATTATTCTCTCAGAGTGATAGCTTGTCAAGTGTATCAAAGGGAAAGATACAAGGAGGAAGGGACAAGAGTGGTTGGGGTTGTTTCCTTAAAGGGTTTATCTGTAAAATGAGTATTTAAATGATCTTCACTTCTCTTTCCTCAGTGAGGAAACATTACCTTTGCTCATGAAGGTTTTCTTCAGGTTACTAGAAAATCAAGAATAAAAACAAACAATTCCTACAGAATTAAAACTCACCAAATATACAGCATAATATAGAGATGTGTGAACTATAGTATGTAGGTATTCCCTAGACAAGATCTCAGGAAATTTTTAACTCTGTAAGCATGAACTTCTAAGAACTTATGGAGGATTGATGAGTATTATAGGAGAACTACAGGTTCAAAGGTACCACAGTTCCAAAGTGGCTTGAGTATGCTCTCATAATTATTAAATGTGGCCATTTCCCAGGTTTTCTGACTCCAAATCCTATTCTCTAATCACTGCTTCCTGTTACCTTTTGCTGCTGAAGAGTGCATTCTCATACAGTGTGGCATAGAAAAGCACAGGGATTGATATTTTTTTTAATCTAAAGCTCTAGGTTCTGAGTAGAAAGATGGGGACATGCGAAAAGAATTCTTAACTGTAGCAAAAGAGATTGCTGATTTAGCTGTTCAAGAGGCGTTTTGTTACCATACTTGAGTTTCTCCTAGTGAAGGTAGGAAGAGAACCATGAGAGCACGAAAGAATGGGTTGTAATGGAAAGTAAAAGGGACAAATGGTTCTGAAAAAGAAAGCACATGAAAAAGTATATGCTTTAAAGAATATTTAGAAATTACCAAAAGGGTGATTAAAACAGTGCCTCCTAAATGTTTGTCTAAGATAGCCATAGGAAGTTAAAAGGTCAGTGAGTCATTTCGAACATGTTGAATCTATGTCATGATAATGTTTTATGACCCCATAACTTTCTCTTTCAAACCTCTGTTTGTTGGAAATTGCTGAGACCTCTCATCATTGAGCCTGATTTTCTAACAAGGAAATAGAACTCCTTCACTAAAAAAATAGTTCAAATAATCTTTGCATGCTCTTCATAGCTTTGTACACAATATATTTTCATGAAAATGATAATATAAAGTCACTTTACTTCTTCTTTTTGAATATTACCCATTGCTGGAATTGCTGAGATAACTGAAAATTTCAGGACCTTCATGTATGTGGTCTTTACTTAATCTTTATTAGAAAATCAGAGGCATGACAATCTCTTAGTCATATCCAAAATATCCTATTAAAAGAGCAGTCTTACCTTTCCTTTGCTCTAAAGAGAGGGGGCTGTTTTGTGAAACAAGTTTCCTTTCACTGTCTATTTTGAACAGTGGTTGGTGGAAGTTTTCCAGGTCTTATTGTTGAGGAGGTGACTTTAAATACTTATTTTAGGTAAATGCATCTGCAAATTACAACTGCAGAAGCAGCAGAGAGAAGATCCTCATGGTTCTACTCAGACAATTCTTCATTATACTGACAGTTTAATTGGGTGTAAAAAGAAATGGCAATTTTAAATCAAGGGCTTTAAGTGGGACAACCTAACGGTTTCAAAGTTAGTATGTTTTAAAAATCAGCAAGACTCACAGAAGGTACATCTTTAGTTCTCTACTTAGTTATTTCCTATTGAGAAGGTTCCTGGCTGAAATTGTCCTCTCATATGTGCTTTCCTTTAAAAACTATTTTTATTGTAAAGAACAAACATACACACATTCTTGACATGCTTACAATCAGTGGCTCACAATATCATCACATAGTTGTGTATTCATTACCATATTCATCTTTTGAACAGTTGCATCAGATGTGCTTTTTAATGGTGACTTTTACAAAAGAATGTAGATGAAGAGAAGAGATTGAATTCAACCTATATGAGTTTATATAGCTACACATTTGGGATTCCTCTCTATATGAAAGTTCTTCCACTCAGTTTTATTATTCCAGTACTTGAATGACTATTGTTTTAAATAAAACCATTTGGATTTTCATACTTAAAAGGTTAAAATTAAAAACTGAAATAGTTTGTATTTGTTAGATCTTTTTAGGTAGAAGTGAAATCAGTATCAATCACCCCATGATGTCAGGGGTTGTGTTTGACTCACCCTAGCACCCAGCACAGTGGATGCTACAAAGCAGGCACTCAATAAATATTTGTTGAAATAAAACTTCTTTAGTAAATTTTATGAGTTTGGATTGCTAAGTGACATACCCGAGGTTGACTATAGTCTGTGAATCAGAAATAGAAATATGACCTGAATGTACCAGGTTTTGCACATCCATTTGATGAGCAGTCATCAAGCATTTCTCCAAAGTGATGCAACAGTTCTTTCTCCTAAGAAGTATGAACTTTCAGTTGCCTCCCGCACCAGCCCATATCAGTAGTTCTGGGTAAAATTCTTACTTCCTCTCCTTCACTGTCCCTTCTTTCCTCTATCTCTTCCTAATTTCCACAAATATTTTAGATAATTGTCATAAGTAGCCACCAACTTAATGCATAACCCATGGCTAGTCTATTTTGAGTTGTACCCAAAGGATATGACTGTCTTTTATGAAGAAGAGTCAAGTGTAAATAAGAAGATTTGTAGTTGCACTATATTGGGCAAAAACAGAAAGTAGAGTGTGATTGCATTCATGTGAGTGTGTGAAAAAAAACCCATTTTATATATTATTCTTCTCCAGTTTGACCCTTACCAAGTAAAGTGCGTCTAAATAAGGAAGTAGCTGTGTTATTGTGCCAGCTGAAGTTCTGGATGAGTTTCAGATTAGGTGGTGAAGGTAATCTCAGAAACATAGAGGGCATAATCACTCCAAAAAGATTAATAGCACAGTTAAATTGTTAGCATTTTTAGCCAGAGTAATTTAGAGCTGCAAAACCAGGGAATAGGGCTGCCTAGACCCTCTGTGATAAAATCAAGCCTCTAACTCTCACATGAAAAGTCATTCAGTACCAGAGATACTCTGTGAAAATAGGGCATCTCCTTGACTGCTTTCAATTTTAGAATGAGGTTGTCGGTATGATAGAAACAATTTAAAATATTTTTTGATAAGGAAAGATGAATTCCTTACAGTATTTGTTATTGTTAATAATGCTCTTAATCATAGACCATAGTTTAATATCTAATCGTGAGTTGTCTTTATTCAGTCTGCCACAGGATCTGAATAAGGGTAAACTGTGTTCAATTTTGAGATGTGCCATTTTTTAATGCATTACCTTCATGAAGATATGGTAGCTATTTCAAACTTGTAAGGGAAGATATTAAATATTAGAAATATAAAATCATGCTATGTGGACCAGATATTAGAAGAAATTTTAAAAATTAAATTTTTATGTGAACATCTGCCAGATTACACAATTTGAAAAGTCTCCTGACATTTTAGCATTCCCATAAGCTTGGTGGGGATATTATTTTCTTTCATCCAAATTTTCCCACAATGTTTGACCCATTGCTGTCCAATTAATTTGTACTTATAATCCAGGACCTAAAGTAGTTTCTCAGGTATTTCAAAAGTCTGGAAATGATGATAAAGAAGATTATAATCTTTGTAAATGCTCAATCAATAATTCACTCCTATACCCTTGAAGTTGTTTGATTAATTAATTCTTCTTTAAATACCCAGCTTATAATTCACAAACTTCTTCTTAAAGTTCAGGGAAAGTATGTGAACAACAGAAAAGGAATAATTTTTAAATGGTACAAAATCAGTCGAGATTATTTTTCTCCATGGAAATGTGCTCAAGACAGTGAATAGAGACAAGACTAATCAACATATATTTATATTTTATTGAAGCTATATTATATAGTAATACTATGTTTAAAATTATGGACAGGTCTCTTCAGAATGAGTTAATGGAAAGAAAATTGGTATTTCACGATAAGGTGAAGTTTATTATTTGGGGCAAGCATTTTCCTCTGAAATCTATCTCATTGATGCCAAAACAATTTCTTACTAACTTTAAGTTAGAATAACACTATTAAGTAGGAAGCAGGAAAAGCTGTTGGGTGTATATTGATAGTATGCTGGATTTTATGTGTAGGAAATTCTAAGCAATATGGATTAATGCTTATAAAAATATGTATAAATAAACTTTCAAAATAGAAGTGTGAGCTTTTTCCCAAAACACCATGAAAAACCGTTTACTTCTACAGGATAAATGAAATGAAAATAGACCTCATTTAGACAGCAGTTTGCTCATATATAAATAGGAGTAATAGTTTGCCTTTTCCCAAGCGAGCACACTTGATTCTGCATGAATACTTGGTGTACTTACTATGCCCTCCTTAAAAATTTGGGCCATAAGGTTTAATTGCATACTCATCAAGCACAGACTTGGAGGTATATTCTCAGAGCTGTGGACTCCCACAGCTCCCATTAATGCTAATGGGAGTTATACATGTGTATTGAGGAGAGAATAATATACACTTTGAAGTTGGACTTGCTAATTGAGTGCTTTCTTCAGCTGTGCTTAGCTTCAGTGGCTAAGCTGAGTTAGAGCGGTCTAAAATGCCATTCTCAGTAAAGCCTCCAGAACATCTTCAAAGCAGGCTGCCAGTGAAAGAGGCAGCTAAAAAAAAGCCTTTCTCTTCTCAAAAATGGAGGCAGAATTAGCAGGCTAAACAAAAGAAGGCGCAAAGAAGTCTCAAGAGTGGACACATTTTCTCTAAAGTGGCTTGAACTGATTTATTTCAGAAAATGAGACAGTAAGAGGCCCCATTTCTTTGGGGTGAGGATAGGGGTGCTGATCCCGTGTTGCTGCTTTGTCAAGTTTGAGGACCACACAGGGCTGAAGATTTTGCAACTTGGTCTTATTCTTCCACCCACAGACAGGCAGAGGAAGTACTGATCCATGTAGTGGTAGATTCCATGCGTGGGTGGTAGTTTAGACTTCCATGATCCCAAATCTCCACCTCCCCTTTTCTTTGTATAAATTCCTTTGAAGGAGTAGTCTTTATACGGAGAGAATTCAAGGAAGACAGGGTTCAACACCAAAGGGAAAGAAAGTTCACTTGGTCCTAAAAAATTTTGAAGTGATTATCTTCTCTATAATTGCATTTATTGATTTCATTGATACTGGTTTGGAGGCAAATTTCCATAGTTGTCGCAGTATGAGACTGATGAGTTCAGGAGTTCGATCGCTGTATGACCAGGTATGCTTTTGTTCATCGTGTGAAACTTCCCTGCCCATGTTCAGTCTAATGTGATACCACCCAGATTTACGGTGGAAGCCATAAGGAAGCACAGAGCTTGTGGATGGCTCAGTGTCATGCCATCACTGCTTCTAGATACATAACCTAGGTCACATTTACCCATAATAGTTTAAGCATGCCATCTTCACATCTTAAGGACAGTATATTAAAAATAATAATGTGAGGGTGCATGGGTTGTTAGGGGTATAATACTCGCCTGCCACGCTGGAGACCTGGGTTCAATTCCTGGCCCGTGCAATAAAAATAAATAAATAATAATAATGTGTGTCAGATGGCAGACCACAATAAGAGAAACTAGTATTCTGGTTAATTGCCTTCCAGATTTGTCAAACTCTGAATGACTTCAGTTTTACAGGAAAGAAAACTGGTGCAGGAATAACAATATTTTTCTTTGAATAGGAGCTGTTTCTAAGAAGACAATCTATTCATTTAAGAAGTTTTTGCAGAAGATACAATTGGGCTGAGAATGTGGAAATGTAATTTTTCTGTTCCCTCAGGGGTTTAGAAAAATAAACTAGTTATAAAACAGGTGGTTGCCTCTGTGGACTGTCATGTAGAAGAGGGATTAGACTCATTTTGTGTTCGCTCAGATGGTAGAATGAAGACCAGAGAGTGGCAGATTTGGGGATTGAGCCTGGAAAGAACTTTGGAATGATGTCAGCTTCCTGAAAATTACTGGGGCAATGTTAGAAGGTGGAGAGTGGCGAGCCATGATTTCAAGCTTCAGAGAGAAAACAGTGAAACAGTGTAATGTCAGATTCTGTGATGCTATATTTTAATCTGCCCTTTTTTCCCACTTGGAATTATTTTTAGTTGAAGAAAAAGAAATTAGAGGAATAGTCTTTCAGCTGTTTCTTGGTGTGATTAAAGTGCTCTGGTCCTTAGGAGAAAGATACTAATATATGTAGTGTAATGGTAACATTCTTGACATCAGTATTAGGAATTGTGCTAGTCTCTCTCCCTGTTCTCCTATTTTTTTGCCACCTCCCCACCTGCCAAATGAGCTGAGGCTAGTTAGATGGAGTTCAACTTGTCCTTGAAAACATTTGCTATATAATTTTGCCTTAATATGTACATGAGTTTTGCATATCTTAAGCAGTCTTTTAAAGTCCATGATTTTTAAATACCTATTAAGTGTTGGATGCTCAGGAAAGGTAAAATGCAAACCCTTATCTCACCCAAAATATATGAATAAAATACAGGCCATTTATTAATTTAATACGTTTCAGGATTATAGCATTGACTGAGGCTGATGAATATAAACATATGAAAATATTGCTATTGATAAGATTGTATTAATCCTTTTTAATAACTAATAATCTTTAGTGCACTGTAATAAATAAGCAATTGCCATAGTAGATTGAAGAATGATTCAAGGACATTCATTGAATTTTAAATAATCACATATGAGGCAATTGTTGAACCATGCTAACCACAGTCTTCCTGTTACATAACAGAGTAATGTAAAATTTCTTCAGGATTTAATTTCATTTTTTTAGTATGTTCTTTTTATTTTTGAGACTTACACAAATAATGCATAAATGCATTCCCTTTGATAAAATTTCAAACCATGCAGAAGTAAAACAGTAAAAGATTCTCTTCATCTCCTCGTTTCCCAGAGGCAACTTATGATAGTAGTACAGTGTACATCTTTCCAGACACTTTTCAGTACACTATAGTTTTATGGTTATGGAATGCATATATATATATGGATTTATAGTTTTTGAGATTATTTTGATTTACCAAAGGAGTCTTATTATGTGGATTTTTCTGCAGTTTGATTTTATTTTTTCAGAACAATAGCTTGCTTATTTTCTATAGTTTGAGTGGTTTCCATGTCAGAACATACAGACCTACCACCATGAAGCTACATAGTTGTTTATTGTATAATGCTCTGTATTATCCATTATTAATGACTATGCTATACAATGCTACTATAGGGAATGCTGCACATGTCCTTATAAGTTTCCTATTGGCATAGCCCAGATACCCTAAAGAGTGGGAGAAAAATCAAAGATGTTAGTGGAGTTGTACAGAGAAGGTAGGGTTTAACAAATAAGTATGATTGCTGAATCACTATATTGATACTTCTTCTGGTCTCCAGTATCTCAGAGCAGCTAGAAGTAAAAACCTAAAATTGTGGAATTGTAACCCATACCAAACTCTGAAATCTGTTCTACAACTGATTGTTGTGATGTGCTTTGAAATTTATTGCTTTTTTGTATATATGTTATTTTTCACAAAAAAGAAAAAAAAGTTGCCCATTGAATGTGCATGGTAGACTTGTAGGATAGTCATCTAGAAGTAGATGTAGTTTTATTTAAATGAATATCAGTATGGGGCCATAGATTACATACATAGGTTTATAATATGAAAACTGCTATTTGAGAATCAATGTCAATAAAGTTATCTGAAGTATATTTTGAAAACAGTCTTTTATAATGTTACATATTCATAAATGTTTTCTTGAAAAGTTATTTCAAGCGAACATTTTTTCACATTTACCCAAGATTCATTTTAAACTTGTTGCCTGATGTAACTTTTAACCACAACTTGCATTTTCTTGGTGTTTGGGGGCATTTTAAAAGTAATTTTCAGGAGAAGTATTTTTATAGACTTTGTTTAGACACCAGTCTGAGTCCTCAGACATTTCCAGTGAGGGGAAAAAAGATTCACACACACACACACACACACAAACAAAAATTGACTCTATAATAAATCCTAATGTGGATGGAGATTTTAAGAGTGGAAAAAACATTTAGTGATCATTAAATATTATTTTTAAACTACCACTTGCAGAGAACTTATATCAAAGAAAGGAGGGACAATTCATCCCTATGAAAAAAATGTGCTTCAGGCATAGAAACTATACAGATATTTAAGAAACCAGGAGATAATGAAAGAGCAAAAGCTAAAACTTTTAAGAGTTATTTATAATTTAGTACAGAGTTGAAATATCATGGTTTGTGCATAGAAAGATATACATACCATCAGTGACAAAGACTGTAGCATTCAGTTCAGACAATGTAATCGCAAAAATAGGTAAGTGCATTTGGGTTGGGACTTGTGTCACTGGTGAAGTTGACTTGAATGTATGGGGATATTTATCCCTTCCAGTGGCACCTCAGACAATAACCTAGTGAAGATGAGGTTTATAGAAAATTATGCAGACTGACTCTCAGCATACATACATCAGACTTTAGTTTCCTAACAGAAATGCATTCCTTAGTACAGACTGATTTGAAACCAACCACAGTCTTTGGGACAGACATGCTGTGGGCACAAGGCTGTCTCTGTTTCTCTGACTAATTTCATTATACCAGGTTGGAATCAGTTGGAAGAGCTGTAGCATAAGAACCTGATATGGGTGCTTTGGCCAAACAGGAATGACGGTAACACTGACTTCTGTAGACTTTCATGATTCTTGCTGTGAGGCAGGCCTACCTTGGTTGGCCATTGTTTGTGATAACCTGCTCAAAGCTGATTCAGAATTTCGTTGACATAAACATATCCTGTTGTTTTCCTTCAAAAGTGAAACTCCGGACCCCAGTGAAATGGAGTTTGGGGTCTGCAGTAGAATGTGATGGTGAGAGAGCATATAGCCACTTCCCTTCTTATGAATCTTATCATGAGCTGTAGCACCAGGAAAGTAGGAGGAAATCACACCTGCTTTCCCACTGGAGTAAGGTCAAGTCAAGTAAGCCGGTTCTTGGATGGTTCCATCAGACTCAGTGTGCCCTCAAAAGATGTTTTATCCTCTTCCCACATCAGCAGATTTCCAAACAGATGCCACATTCCTATTTCAGTTAACAGCACTGCTATCTGGTACCTTCATCCAGGTTTGAATCCTCTGACTTTCCCTTGACTGATTTCTCTGGCTTGCCTCTTGAGTATATCTCTTAAGTCTTGTTAAAACTAAGAATCTCTCCTTATATTCTCCAGCACTTGTATTTCTGTTAATTTTTAAACAGTTTTATTCACGTATCATACAAGCCAAACTATGTAAAAAAAATCAACGAGAGATGCGCCTATTCACTGTTGGTAGGGAAGCACAGTGTGCAGCCTCTCTGCAGGGCAGTGCAGTATTCCGCAGGAGGCTAGGGGTGGGGTTGCCATGTGATCCTGCAACCCTGTTGCCAGGTGTATACTTGGAGGAACTGAGAGTGAGAACAGAAATGGACATTTGCACACTGGTGTTTATGGCAGCAGTGTTCATGAATTGCAGTGGATGGAGGTGGCCTACGTGTATAAAGACTAAAGAATGGAAGGGGAGACTATGGTATATATTTGCAATGGACTACTTAGCGGCCACAAGAAGGAATGAAGTTGTAAGGCACACAGCTAGGTGAATGGACCTTGAGGACGGTATGTTGAATAAAATGTCAAAAACAAAAAGAGAAATATTATCAAGCCTCATGCATATGGACTAACTATAATATGTAAACTTGGAGCATTAAAATCAAGAGCATAGGTTATCAGATTAAGGCCTTTTGTAAAGGTCCTAGATTGTAAACTCTTATAGTGGTCACAGCTATCCTGGAGTTGTAACTGTTATTTCTAAATTCTGAAATGCTGAGCTTTTGTGTATAATCTGGTCATTCCCTGAAATCTCAGGCATTTCTGTAACACCTGAGACTCCAAGGTAGAGTTCTTAAACTATAAAAGTTAGCAGTACCATATACAGAAACTGTTTAAAAAATTGAGAAAAATCAGACTTCAACTAGAGATATGAATGAAGCTGATCTGGATAGAACTAAGATAAATCAGAATACAGGATAGAGGATGATATGGTTTATATTTTATACTTCAACTTCTGTGTGAGACCAAAGGAAGAATTGCTTATTTGTGCAAAATTTATATTTTTGGTAGCACACTAATTTAACTTGCATGGTCAGTTCATTCAAACACCATAATTACTTGGAATCTTGAATATGGATAAGATTTTGTTGGTTTGTACGGATTAGTGTGATTCCCTGATACATCCTAGAATAATTTGGGAACAGAATAAAAACCTATTTGCAAATTCCCCTTTAGGGACTTGGGAGAAAGGAAGAAATATTAAACTTCGCCACCTGGGGAATTCCTGATATTCTCGCAAGCAATGGGAACAACCAATTTAATATATGAGCCCTCAATCTTGGAAGTTGCTGCTATGAAACATATTCCTGCAAATGAGAAGCTAAGCCTACTTATAATTATGACTAATAATTATCTCCAGAGAAATTATTTTGTTACTCAAATACTCTCTCTCTAAGCTAACCTGGCAGGTGAACTCCTGCCCTCCCTGCTACGTGGGACACGACTCCTAGGGGTGTAAATCTCCCTGGCAGTGTGGGACAGAACTCCTGGGATGAGCTAGGACCTGGCATCATGGGATTGAGAAAGCCTTCTTGACCAAAAGGGGAAAGAGACAAATGAGACAAAAATTTCAGTAGCTGAGCCTTTTCAAGTAGAGTCAAGAGTTATTCTCAAGGTTATTCTTATGCATTTATGGAAATAAACCTTTTTTAGTTTTTAGTGTATTAGAATAGCTAGAAGTAAATACCTGAAACTGTTGAACTGTATTCCAGTAGCCTTGATTAGTGAAGATGATTGTATAATGATATAGCTTATACATTGTGACTGTGTGGTTGTGAACACTTTGTGGCTGATGCTCCTTTTATCCAGGTTATGGACAGATGAGTAAAAAAATTAAATAATTAATTCGGGAGGGGGATAGGAGGTAAAAAAAAATTAGGTAGACTGCAATACTATTGGTCAATGAGAGAGAGGGGTAAGGGCCATGGGGTGTAGGGGGTTTTCTTTTTAGTTTGTATTTCTTTTTCTAGAAGGATGCAAATGTTCTCAAAATGATCATGGTGATGAATATACAACTCTGTGATGAGATTGTAAGCCACTGATTGCATACTTTGGATGGAGTGTATGGTACATGAAGATAGCTCGATAAAAATATTTTTTTTTAAAAACAAGTTTTTCTAAAAATTATTGCATAATTGCTCTGTTCATTTCTCTCTGTCCTTCCTCTGACCTTGTCGGTATTCCCAGTGATCTCCTTCTCCCTCACCTTCACCCTCTAATGTTTTCTTTATACAAATGTCATTTGTAAATGAAAAGTCCTGCCAATATTTGTGATATTTCAAAAATGATATGTCTTCATTGACATGGACAGAGTCGATTTAATTTAGCTTTGGGTTTTGTAACTTTGAATTGAGCAATCAACTTTCTCCCCCCACTCTGATGGGATTGTATTATCATAAAGGAAAGCATTTTCAATTGTGGAAAAATTAAGAAATTAGACTGGTTTTCATAAGAAATATAATCATTCAGGTATATAATTTGTCTCATCAAACTTTTGGATGTCCTAGTATTTTTATTTTTGTATGTTGCGTGGCAGGGGCCACATTTCATTATTTTTCCGTGTAAGTAACCCATTAGCACAGCACCATTTGTTGAATTTTTGTTTGTTTGTTTTTGGGGAAGTGCATTCATCAGGAATCGAACAGGTCTCTCTTATGGCAGACGAAACTGAACTACCCTTGCACCCCCTGTGCTAGTATTTTAAAACAAATAAACCATGAATTTACATTTAAAAACACAGTATTCCAAATTTAAAGTATAAGACCACCATGGTTGTTGGTGAGGAAAAGGTTAATGTTACTATCTAAGCTTAGAAAAAATGTTCTTAAGGAATGGTAATAGAACTTAATATAGTGATTTTCTGAATCTTCTTTTATTTTTTCCTCTTCTCCTCCAAACCAGATCACTTCCTGTTGTGTAGTTTAATGAAATGGTTATATGGATAATAAAAATGTTAGGAAATTAAAGGTCTTCTAATAACTAGATAGAATAACACTGAAGAAGTAGATTGAGTGAAATAATACCCATGTTTCCTAACGCAGTGACGGAGCCACAGTGGTGTGCCAAGGCAGCGACATAGCACAGGAGATTTTAGCTGTATATTTATGAGTAGATATTTTCATCTCATTCTGTAAAGCCTCACACATCCACTTCTTAACTTTCACAGCTATGTGACACACAGTGCTATTTCACCCTGTATATGGATGGCTTAAGTTTACAATTTAACTAAAACAGGAGTAAAGGGGAGAGAGCCCTCAGCCCTTGCATTTAATTTGTGCTCAGATAGCTGTAGGAGGCCAGGTGGTGTGGACAGGATACTAGACTGGGAGTCAGAATACTTCGGATCCTGTCCTTGAATTGCCACTAAATGGCAAAACGATGTTGATGCAAAACCCTAAATCTTTGGAAACCTTTGAAGACTGTAATGATAATAATAATAAGATAATAAAAGCCACCATTAACTGAGCATATACTATGTGACAGACGCCATGTTCAGTGTTTTATAATAATGTCTCTTTTACTTCCGTAGTAAAAGTACGCAGCTTGTCTCTACTTAACATTCTTGGGTTCAGAAAGTAGAAAAACAACTTGCTAATGCCATACAACTAATAAGTCATTATCTTTAAAAAACGGTGCCACTATGCTCATATTTTTTGCATATTGTTCTTATTTTTACAAACCACTGTGGTCTGTATATTAACCTGTCAATCTCAGTACTGGTCCTGAGGTGAAGGTGGGGAATTACTTCTCCCATTTTATTAATGGGGACCAGAGGTGCACTAAGACTCAGTAACTCAGCTAATAAGTAGAGCTCAGTCTAAGTCCAAGTTTATCTTCCTCAGCAATTGTGTGGACCTTTAAGTGGGGAATAGCCTGATTCTTCCCCCTGCATATTGTGTGTATAAGAAGGGAATAGGTAGGGTTAAAAAGAGAGAGAAGTTCAAGGGATAATGAGAAAACAATTTAACTTAAAAGAGTTCCTTCTATTTTTGTGAATTAGTGGCAAACCATTTATTATAGATTAATTTAGTAACAACAACTTTAGAGGTGTATTTGTAAAATAAAATACAATTAAATTATGACTTTCAAAATTGGACTTTTTGTTTATGCAAAGTTTTTATGCAATTTTACTTGTTAAATGCCCCACTTTATAAGGGATGGTAAATTGCTCATGTTTTGTAGCTTTTGTGTATGGATGACCAGAGACCTTCACATAATGATGTGAGCTGCCATGTGTTGAATTTCCACTATTTGCTATGTGCTTGTCCCACATTAACTCACTTTATTCCCATGATGACCACACAGAGTGTGTGAAACTTTCCATAATTCACAGATACAGAAATTGAGATAAGTGGCCCCAAGCCACGAAGTATGAAACAGAGACTGACCTTGAAAAAAATTCAGATTTTAAAGCTTATACATTCCTTCCACACTATACTGCTGACGCTTTTGGAATGATCTTAAAAGCATCTAGCCCAGTGTTGCCATGTTAAAATACTCAGATCCTAGGATGCAGCCAAAGGTATGCAAAGTTAACAAAATAAACATGGCCCATTATGCCAGTTTGAATCATTGTGTACCCCAGAAAAGGCATGTCCTTTAATCCTCATTCAGTATTGCTGGGTGAGATCTTTTTTATGGTTTCCATGGCGATGTGACCCACCAGTTGTGGGTGGTAACTTTTGATTAGGTGGTTTCATGGAGATGTGTCTCTGCCTATTCAAGGTAGGGTAGAGTCCTTTAAGAGGGAACCATTTTGTGAAAAGCTTCAGTGCCGACAAAGCCCACACAACCTTTGGAAATGAACAAAGAAAATGCCCTGGGTAAGGTGTTTAAAATGAAAAGTAGAGACCCCAGGAGATGCTAGCCATGTGCCTTCCCAGCTGACAGAGGTGTTCTGGACCCATTTGCCTTTCTTGAACCAAGGTATCTTTCTCTCGATGCCTCAGTTTGGACATTTTTATAGCCTTAGAACTTAAATGTGCAACTTAATACATTCCCTTTTTAAAAGCCATTCTGTTTCTGGTATATTGCATACCAGCAGGTTTAACAAACTAAAACACCCATTATGATATTTTGGAGCTATGTACCCCAGGAAAAACTTAATCCATTCCTGTTGTGAAGTCTTGTAAATAGGACCTTTAGATGAAATTACTTTAGTTAAGGGTTTCTAGCTGAATCATGATAAGTCTTAATCTTATGACTGAAGGCCCTTTATGGGGAGTTCATGAAGAGAGAGTGCCAGAGAAATAGACTGAAGCTGAAAGTCAACATAATGTGAAAGCAATGGGAGAAGCCAGGAGAGGCCACCATGTGCATTCCATGGACAGAAAAAAATCAAGAACCAAGAATAGCCAGTACCCAGCTCTAGAATGCCACAGTCTTTAGGGAGACACCATTACCCTGATGAAACTTTCATTTTGGACTCTTCCTAGCCTCAAAATGGTGAACCAATAAATTCTTGTTGTTTAAGCCAACCTCTTGCATGGTATCTGCTTTGGCAGCCAGGAAACTAAACAGACATCTTCCTGTATCATCTGCTTTACTCAGAGATTTAGAGACAACAAGCATTATTTTAATATTAAAATAAAAATAGATTTATTAAAGAATTAAGTAAATGTAAAATTCTCACTTGGTTTTAAGATGAGCCATTACATCAGAGAAATTTTGATGTTGTTTAGGGTTTCCTTGGACTCTGTACACAAACCACCTTGGTCCTGTGATTTAAGGCATACTCCATGAAAAATACTGTGAAGCCTATTCTTTTTTTCTTTAATATTTTTAAATTGTGAAATGTAACATATGTACAGGAAAACAATAAATTTCCAAGTACATTTTAACAAGCAGGTACAGAACAGATTTTTCAAGTTCTGTATGCCTATTAATCTGGTCCCTCCATTGGGAAGTCATGCCAGAATGTATGTAAATAGTCTTCTACTGATTCTCTCTCTTTGGTCCATAATCACTCCCCAATTGTAGGTGTAGAGGATATATGGTCCAATTAATAATGATCCCTGAAGAAACAGGCTTTTAGAGAAAAGGCTTTTAGAAAAGCTTCCATAATTAAGAAAATCAAGGGAGAATTTCTCTCTTTTTTAATTCTTTAGGCAATTTTTAAAGTTCTTTTTACACCATCCATTTGCTGTCACTTATCTACTGGGAACTGCTAGTTGTTGACTATTTCCAGCAGAGATTTTCCAGTATTCCAGTTAATTTGGTGAATGTGGATAGCTAATTCAGACTCCCAGATGTCCGGCAGCAGGAGAAGGGTCAAGGCCGATGGGAAATGACAGAGACTCTCATACAGTCTCTGTGTGACTCTGAAAATATGCTGGTCACTTTACGAGGAGTGTGCTCTGTTTAGGTGATCAGGGAGCCCTAAATCGGACCACAGTGATACTTTGGTGAGTGCTGTTTTAGGGTTCAGAGCTATATCATGCTCCTCCCACCCAATTTCTCCTATTATTTATTTTCTAGTGTAAGCAAAACAATTTGCTAAAATTTCAAACTACAGCGTTTTCTATTACGGTTCAATGACTAATGAACTAGATAATCCAAAGCTCCAGATTCCACTGAGAGACTTAAATTATTTAAACTATTGGCCTTATCCAGGTTAATAAGCTGACAGTAAGATCTTCACTTTACTTTGTAATGTTGTAGACATGACCTATACAAGAGTTTAGAATTCCTAAAAAAAAAAAGCTTAAAAATTCAAAATCCTATCCAAGCGGTATGTAGAGTTAAACAATGGTGAAACGCTGTCCTAGGAGATGGGGTTATGATGTGATACATGTTGTAGGGTGGCAACCTCTGATTATAGGTCTTTGCATCCCATGTGTGGCAAGGAATACTCCATGGTAGCATCATTAAGGGGATGCTCAATGCGTGCACGTACGACACAAAAATAACAGTTGTTTCTCATAAAATTAACCACAAAATGAAAACATCCCTTAAGGTTATTATTACCTTAAACTTACATATCTAAGTTTATATTACACTGTAATGAAGTGAATATTTATTTAATCATTTACATGGCCAGTCTGCTTCTAGAAATTTATTAAATTGCCCCAAATCTCATGATAATTAGCAGATCTGGAATTGGACCCTGGACTTGCTGACTCCCAGACCTCTGTGTGTTCCACTGATTTGCCCTGAGGCTCTTCTCCCCATCTTCTACAACCCAACAATTTCAAGCTATCTCAGAAATTGTTTTGGTGAAGAGGAAGGCACCTTTTGAATTTTTAGCTAGCCCAATCTAGTGAGCTCAAAGAACAGGCAAACTGTGATGATGAAGTTCAATTCACGACCCATTAAACCTAAACCAACAGTTAAGTCCAATTACAGTTGGCCCTTGCCGCTTACATAAATATAAAATTGTCAAGTTTAATAAACTTCAAAAACTGCTCCTCCTGCATTCTTCCAGCTGCATTGTTTTAAGATCTGCTGAGGCATACAATTTTGGTCAAGTGCCTTCTTGCTGAAGAGGTTGATAGAAGAAGAGTTCATTTGTGTCACTCGAGTTTTGAAGTTTGGGCAATGAAGCAATTTGACAGGCCAGGGGTTACCAAAATCATCCAAATAATTGATTTAATAGCTGGCAGTTTTGTTTTGTTTTTTAAATAACTTAAGAATCCAGAAACCAAATTGCTGTTGCTCCTAAATAAGTTGCTTACCTCGCCATGCCTTCTCTTCCTTGGACTAGTCTTTAAAGGGCCATCCCTGAGTGCCCATGGCAGCCGTGATCTCCGTCCCCTAATTGCACGTGTGAGGCCCATTTCTCCATGGCTTCAAGGACCAAAATTTGATCCTTAGTCTTTTTCCCTATGTTTATGCCTCATATTTCTAATAGCACACTGGGTAGTGCACCCTAAATATATTCCTGTAATCTCAAACTAAACATGTTAAGAGCTGAACTCATGTTCTCTCCTGTTTGCTACATCTTTCATCTCAGTTAATGACACCACCATACTCCCAGTTATATAAGCCAGAAAATCTGTAGTCTTTCTTTGTTTTTGCAAGTAAGTACACTCTAGCTTCTTTCCATTTTATATCGGAATTGACTTAAATTTGATCCATTCTTTTCACCCAATCTGTGACTGGCTTAGCTCAAACCTCCATTATTGCTTTTAGAAACTTTGTAAGAGATCTTATCCGGTTTCTGTACCATTATACTCTTGACATCTGTTCATCTATCACCTACTTTGGTCAAGTTCAAATTTCACAGCATGAGTGTAAGGCTCTTACTGCCCAGAGTCTTTTGCTGGCTTCATTTCAGGCTTCCCTCACCTCATGTAATGTAATTTATGTTCTCATCAAACTTAACTCCTTTCTCTTCTCAAAAAAATGCCATGCTATTCTCGATGGGAAACACCTTACAATATCTGTTTTTTGTTTTTTTTTTTAATTCAGAAGCACATGTTATTATTATGAACAGAAATAGAGAACAGTGAAATCACCCTTCACTCATACTGGTGGTTATCCTTCTCCTAATCTATAGGAGTTTTCCATTAAGGGATTTTTAATAAGATTTAAATAATAAATTATGAATAATTTCAATAAATTATGAAATCTGTGCAGTTCTTAACCAGGCATAATCTCTTGTTTCCTCACAAGCCTGCACGGTACTTCTAATCAATATGCATTTATTGATAGATGGATTATATTAGTGGATGGGAGATATGCCATGCACTTAATGTTAGTTCCCTTTATAAGTAACAACTATTGTTGAATTTATATTCTAAGTGAATTAATCATGTAATTGTTGCTGAACATTGGTGACTGTAATTGAAAATATCTTCTCAAATAAATAGTGTTGAAGAAATGTAGTTGGGGCGACTAAGGTTCTCTCTTTTTATTCTGATCATGGAAAATAGTTCTCAAATTAGTGAGGAAGGAACCATATTAAGGGGACGCTAGCCTGGTATCTCAAAGTAAACAGTCTCAGAACTAATGACTGGCAAAAGCTGTCATTAGAGTCATAGACCCAGCGTTTCCACCTACACCAAGAATTTAAGCCGTGGTCTAAGTATAGTATAATATTTAAGAAAAGATAAATTTTGAATTTTTTTGCATTGCAGTTACAATGAAAAGAACCTTTAAATCCAGTTTAATCTAATAATTGTCTGTGTAGTACCCCTGCTGCTGTTTTCAAGGAGTAATGAATGATTTTCCTAGGACTAAATTAAGCAACTTAAAATGGGAAAAGCTCCTAAGTCAATGCAATTTCATTAAAACCATTATTCGTTTCTGGTAAAGATTATAATATAGTTTCCATGGAATACAAATCAGTTTGCAGGTAGTAGAATGCTATTTATCATTGAAAATCCATCTTTGAAAGATAAAAATGTATTAAGGCAGACTCAGTTGTGTTTTGTTGCAGTGTTACTGTACTCTTCATCTTCTATAAAAACTGTCAGCAGTCTGCAGAAGACTAGTTCAATGGTGAATTTGGCTAAACAAAGAACAGGAGGAATATATTGACCAAGTATAAATACAGATGTGTAGAATAGAGATGTAGTTAAAGCTATGATCCAGATATTGATAGGTATACACATATCTAATTTTATGGATATATAAGTGCATATGTATGTACTTGAATCCATATGTATTATATAATTACTTATTTTTTCTTTAGGCATGGTACTCATTCTGGAAGAAATATTAATGCATGTGAATTCATTCATGTCAATAGTCTTTTCTATTTCAGGTTGTCTGTAGTGTCTTAACACATGGGATCATCACAAGGGGAGGTTGAAGGGAGGACTTTTCTGCCTTTCTGTTTTTATGGCTGATGAAACATGCTGATACATATCAGACTTTTAAAAATTGGATATTTTGTTTCTATATTACTTCTCACATGAGTTCAAAGAATCCGTTGTCTCTTCAAAGAATGGTCTCCATGGTTTCCTCCTTCTTCCTGGTTAGTTTCATAGAAAGGTTTTATCTTATGGCAAGAATCCCAAGCAAAGAACAATAAGCAAAAACATCTGAAAGCCATCTGTGTCATATTTAGTTTAATTAACAGTTCTTAATTTGTTATAGCCTCATCAAATGTTTTGAAATTAAGAATATCTTTCTTCCCTCCCCCACCTCTGAAATACCTGTTACTGCAATCTTGCACTTAATTGGAGAGAAGAGGCAGCACCACAGACTTTTAGAGACGAGGTGGTGTAAATTCTGAGAAATCCTGGATAATAAGGAAGGTGAGTGTCAGTGATGTCTAAGGATCTTTATGCCTCTACAAATAGACATATTTCAAAACACCCCAATTGTGACAACATGTTAATGGTTATGTCTTTATAACTGTATACGCAAAGTGGAAATGGTAGACTGCCAAGAATATTTGCCAGAGGCATTGGTTCGTTCTTGACTTTCCTGTCACCGGTTTATTGACATTGTGCCTTTACGTACAGGCAGAGGGAGTTCCCTTCATCTTCCATTTGTCCCTGTTCTGGTTCTTCTGTTCTGTGGCATGTTGCTGAATGTCGGTGACGGGGGGAAAGCTGGAGGTCCGTCACCTTGCGCCACTCTCTCCATCGCACACTGTACTGTGGCCTCAACAGTGCTGACACTTATAGTTATTTTCCTTACAAGACTGAGCCCCCCTTAAAAACTGATGCTGTGCTTTCACGTCTAGATTTCCAGAACCTAGTGCAATGTCTCACATACAATAGGTGTTTGATACTTATGCCTTGGGTCAATTACCAAAAAAAATTATTTAATAAATGATTTTCTAAGTTTCCTTTTTCGACCATGATGGTCTCTGTCTTTGATCACTTGAACCATTTGCTGGTAGCTTAAGAGTGTACTCTGGGGGCGGGCCACGGTGGCTCAGCAGGTAAGAATGCTTGCCTGCCAAGCCCGAGGACCCGGGTTTGATTCCCGGTGCCTGCCCATGTAAAAAAAAAAAAAAAAAAAAAGAATGTACTCTGGAACTATTCCATCAATCAATAGGGTAAAAACCCTCATCAGTAGGGCAGTGCTAATCCAGCTGGTAATGATCTAATGGGTAAACCGAAACTCATGCTGAAATCTGTGTGGAATGTTAAAGGTTTTCAGAAATGAGAAAGTCATGTGCTTGGGTGATGAGCATGTTCATTTGGAGAGATAATTGAATGTGAATGCTCAGGAAAACCTAATCAGGTAGTACTATTTCTTTTTTGCACATCTTAAGCCCTTTTTAAATGTAGCGATATTAAAATACATTATGCATTTTGTTGTTTGTTCTCAAAGTGACCATATTTGGTGTGTTAAGCTTTAGAGCATAGTAGTTCATTCAAAAAGTAATTTAAAAACTCACTGATAGAATTAAATGTAAATGCTATATCTTTTTTTCTTAATAGAGCTCCAAAATGCTGAAGAAATGTAAGCAGTTCAATATCTTTTGTATTTTGTGTATTGTGTTTTCTGTATTTATGAGGTAGAAATTGAGGGGAAAACACATACTAATCCAAAGGAAATTATTCTTTTTCACGTTTTACTGTTTGCCTCAGTTTTGCATAAACAGAAAGTGTTTCATAGCTACTTGTACTTAAATGGACTTCCCAATTCAACCCCCTTAAGATTTTTGGTTTTTACTTTTCAATTCAAGTCCAACAGTTTTCTCTTTTTCCTCTAATGGAGCAGAACCCTACACCCATTATGTTTTGCCATCTTTGCCTCCAGGTTTTTAAGTTTCTAGACTTGGAATTAATGATTCCAATTCTCTCATAGATTGATAACCCAATCATTTTAACTTGTTAGAAGGCAACATTTCTCAGAGAAGGTCAGACAGTTTGGTTTCCTTTGCAAAGACTCTTCAAATGAAACATCTGTCCCCTTTATGGTATTCTGAAGAGTGAGCTGGACTGTATATTTGATTGATTTTAAGAAGGATTTGCTGAAATGCATGATCTGATAGAAGGATTGTGTTTCTATCCAATTTTCTCATGGTCAAATAAAATGAACTACTCTTCCATGTTGACTGATCATATATCCTGTTCACCTAGCATCTTTTCAATACTTTGACATTTCTCATATACTGTGGGGTTTTTTTCATGATAACACTGTAAAAAATTTGGAGAATGTAGTAAAATCTGAAGACGAAAATTGAAAGTTAAGGTAATCATTATCCTATGGCTCTGGAATAAACCCTGTAAATATTTTGGTGGATCTTCTTTCAGGGTTTTTTTTATGCATGTATGTATCAACTATTAAAGAGATAAAAACTAACCATGAAAAGGATAAAAAGGACTTTCTCTTCCTGAGTCTCAAAATGGAAAATGATAAAAGAAGGCATAAGAAGTTTTTAATGCATTTGCAGTTTTGTTCATGATGATGAGTCCTTTATATCTTTAAATAGTTAGGCCAAAAAAAAATGGTTTATGTTTTTATTTTAAATAATAGGAAACATCCTAGTAAATGGATTATACTGTCACAGGTGCTTAATGAAGAATGAAAACAATTATCTGGGCATTGTCTGCACCCTCCACATTCTGTATTTCTCTTTGGAAATATAGGCAGAGTTCTCATAGCCAGGGTTCACGGTGTCCAGGGCCATTTTGGATAAAGAAACAGAGATGCCTGGGAATATCAGTGAGCATGAAATTGATATTGATTTAATGCCTAACAAAAAGTGTTCACAAATCTGAAATGTAGCTCTAAATGTAAACTTGAATGGTTATTGTTGTTTTATTTCATCTTTCCTTATTTTCTCTTTGTTCAGTTTTCTTCCCTCAGTACTTTTTATAAATTTATTTTTTTCTTTGTATTGTTTGTCTGAATGCAATGTATACTAAGTTCTTTCTCAGACAAGGCAGACATAGTAGTAATACATCAATAAATAAAGTAACAAAACATATGGTGGTGTACAGTAGAGATAAGGTAACTTTCTTTGAGTTGCAGTTGGTGAGTGGAGAAAAATAACTTCAAAAAAGAGGAATAGGCAGAAGCGTAGGTATTTGAGTTATATCCTTGCCTTCATGTTTATTCTCCTTATATCCCAATTTTTGAGGCTAATCTAGATTCCCCGTAAGCCATTCTGTAGAATGTTAAGTCAAACACAGTTCTTCTAGGTTTAAATCTAGGAAAATGTAGAGATTCCCTCTTAACCCTTCATTGCAGTGGTAAATGAAAAGAACTGGTAATGACAGTCATTTGTAATTTATGATTGTAATTAAAAAATACGCTTGCTTGTCCCTGTTACAATTGATCTCTTGGAGCAAATCTATCATATATTTTAGTGTAATTAATAGAAGCCATAAATCTTTGCAAGCTATTTCTGTTAACAGCACAGTAATATAAGAACATGAAATTTTAGGATGATGTCCTGTTAGATATTTAGCTAAAAATTACTTGCCCCATTTAATAAATGTGCCGGATGGAATCCAAACAAAGCTCATAAAAAACTAAAGCTATCAAAAGTTAACTTGATTTCCTAACACCTTATGTAACCAAGCTATACTTTTCCTTAATAAGTATTATTTCATTTGCATTGCTTTGCTTAACTGGGAATTAATATTTTACAAAATTATTTGGGCTTTTAAATAGAGATTTTATTAAATGTAGTTTATGTGTATGAATTTCCTGGTATTTTTATATCTATTTATTATAAGGATTTCTGTTAATTGATGATATGTTATTTAAACCCTGTTCCTTAAGATGGCCGGTGGATATATCTGAAACAACGTTGTTCTTCAAAATAACTGAATTTCGATATTTCTTGCTTTCCATTTTTTTTTTCTGATCCCATGAAGGCTTCTATCATATATTTTCTTTTTTAATTTTAATGATTTTTTTTAAGGCAACAATTAGATCCAAGGACTATATTGCAACATATGTTTGATTCAATAACATAATATGTAATAATTCTTTTTCTTATTTTTAACCTCTGCCAGTAAACTTAAGAGTGATTTAAAAGTAATTGTTGTGGTTTCATTTATTTTTGAGATAGTACTGCAGACGTATAATTAGTCCATCTATTTTATGAAATGGGATAATATTTTCATATTAATTATGATAATTCTTAATATACAAGGTATATGTTATACATTTTCATAAATATAATATGGATATATATTTCATAATGATTATTAACTCACATTAGCTTAAATTGCAAGAAATTATCCAGTTTCACTGAACAAGATGAATTACTTCTATAGAAAAATTAAATATTTTTGGATTCTGTGGTGCCCATATCATTCAAGTAATATTTGGCACATAGAACTGGAATTTAAAAAAAATCCACACTATGGATTAGTTCATTTTACTTTTTATTTATAAATTGGGCTATCTGCTCTTTGAAGACAAGAAGTCTCTCTGATTCATCTTTATGTCCCCTATTACATAAAATATAGTAGACAATAAAAAAAGAATGTTAAATGAAATATACCTCATATCTTAAGTAATAAATGAAACCACATTTTCTAAGTACAAAGGGTATATTTTGATGGTTGTTTAAATTGGTGCCTGCAACTTTGTCAGATGTTAGCTTGTTCTGTCATATATATGAAAGGTACACACACACACACACACACACACACCTGTGCACACACTTTGTTTATATCCTGGTGTAAATTATAGTACACCACATATACTGTGTTTTAAATCACATCAGTACCTTTCTTTTCTTACCTCTAAGCAATGAATGCCCCTTTTCCTTTACCTAACTTCTCTCTTCCTACAATCTTTCTGAATGTGAATTTATGGTCTCTGAATCAACTCTGATTGATAATGTTTCCACATTCAACATTTGCCTGAGCCTTCTATTCTTCTTTTACTTTTTTTTTTAAGAGGAAGAACATTATATGAATACTTCTGTCCTAGCTATGCTTAATGTCCTCAATCTTTCCACGTTTTGACTTTTAAAATTTATTCTATGTAATTTCCAATACAAGAAAAACAAGAGTTTAAAGGCTAAATGGACTTTTCAATATACTAAGGAGTTTTTGCCAGGGTTTTTATTGTATATTTGAGTTCTGGGTATTTGTCCCAGCAATTTTAATAGTTAGGGAATAGGGAATGGTCAGCTATGATATGTTTGATAAAGTAAACCACCTTACCATTTGAGTGGTTGAAATTTCTTTTTAAGTTTGTTATTTCTAAAACATGACCTAAATTATTAGGTGTTTTTTTCTCTTAAAAAGTGAAAGACTTTGTAATAAAGAATAAACTTTCATAATAATTGATAAGGTTGGAGAGTGGGGATTGTAGAAGAGAGGATTGCACTTACTTTGCATGATTCCACATGAAAAACCAACCTAGAAAAATATCACTAGAACCAGTGGAAGTTTTTGTGACTCACACTGTGTTTTAATATTGTGCGTTTCCTAGTTTTGACTTTTGGTCTAGAGAGGTCCCTATCCCTGGGATATGTATATAGAGTATTTGTGCATATATGGGTTATGTCTATATGTATATCTTAGTGAGAAGGTCTCTGTAGATACTAGGATCCAGCTTCTTGTGAATCAGTGGTTCAAAGGAATTGTCAGAAGTGAAAGATGGAAGTTCTCTGTAGTCACGTTATAGCCATCTCACCAGGGTGTATCCCTTTCCAACCTTTGCCAAAGCTGCTTTGGGCATCTTGCAAATTCACAGTACTTGTTTGATGTTTTTCACAGTTGTATTTTCTTAAGGCTGCATGTGTTTTTCATTGAAAATTGGTCGCTCTTCTTCTTAAGAGTATGTCAATTTTGTACTAAAAACACTAATACTAACAGCCACATTCCTATGAATCCGAGCATCATAGGACTGTTTAACAGTCTATGTTAACTAGACATAGACTAGTTCATAGACTAACATAGACTGTTTAACAGTCTATGTTAACACCAACTGTTTAAGTTGGTGTTTCCAGGATGAATCAGTGTGTAACAAGGCATTTATACCTTTGAAATAATACCACCGATCCAACTTTGTTAAGATGTTTCTCATCAATTCTCTGAGGAATTAGGAGTTTACAAGGGGAATATAATGTCAGTCTGTGAGGTTATATTAGTTTTTTCTACTCACTTGAAGGGTAGAAACTAAAATGGCAACAACAAAAGGGGTTTACAGTAATTAGACTGTGATTCAGTGTCCTGCATACCTAGTGTTCAGCACTGGTTCCCTAGGCATTAAAGCCTTATGACCCAGGGAGACCAAAGATACATTGTGAAATAATAGTTAAGCATCTTCTATATCTAGTACTGAAGTTTATCATATTACTGTTTTTAGCAAATTGTGGCCTCTAAATATAATCATCACCCCTACAAGGTCTTTTTAAGTCAAATGCTTTTAGTTTACAACTTTGTTTCCTGTGCAGTTTTTCCAGCTGTACTTGGAAACTACTCTCCTTTTGAGAAATAGCATTTGGTCTGCTGCTGGGCCCTAGTAGAGAGTGAATGCTTAATCAAGGGCCACCAAGTTACCATAGGACCTGAGTTGCCTATCATGGACTGGGTATTGTCTGTCCCACCAAATGATAGAGCATGGACAGAAGCCCTCCGTCATCAAATAGAAGTGGTATGTATG
Source organism: Tamandua tetradactyla (assembly GCF_023851605.1). NCBI lineage: Eukaryota > Metazoa > Chordata > Mammalia > Pilosa > Myrmecophagidae > Tamandua > Tamandua tetradactyla. The sequence continues at coordinate 89,065,853 of NC_135328.1, forward strand.
AGATTTGTCTTGAGCAAGCCCTAAAATCATGTTACATGAGGAAATGGCCCAGATGCCTGTGCCTCCTACTTCTGCCATATTATCTTCTCTTTCCCTGCTTGTAGCTATAGCTTCTTGAGGAGTACCCTATATCAGCTGATGGAGGAAGAGACATCTCAGGCTTAGTTTACAGACAGTTCTTCATGATATACAGCTACCAGCCCAAAAGTGGATGGCTGCAGCACTACAGGCCCTTTCTGGGACATCTCTGGAGGACAGTGTTCACTCAGTGGACTTAAGTTCCAGTAGTATAACTGGTTGTTCATTTTCTTGGAAGAAGATATGGCCAGAATTGTGTTAGTGTACTTATTCATGAGATTTGGCCAATGGTTTGGCTGAAGTGTCAGCGACTTAGACATGACTAGAAAATTGGTGACAAAGATGTCTGGAGAAGTATATGGGTAAACCTTTTTGAGTGGGTGAAAAACATGAAGATATCTGTGTCTCATGTGAATACCCACCAGAGGGTGAATTCAGGAAAGGTTTTTAAAAATCAAGTGAATAGGAGGACCTGTTCTATGAATACCAGCTAGTCTCCCTCCCCTGCCACTCCTATCACTGTCCCATGGGCTCATAAACAAAGTGGCCATGGTGGTAGGGATGAAGATAATGCATGGGCTCAGCAAATGGACTTTCATAGCCACTGCTGAATGCCTAGTCTGCCAGTGGCAGAGACCAGCACAAAGTCTCCGGTATGGTTCCATCCACCAAGGTGATCAGCCTGCTCACTGGTGGCAAGGTGGATTACACTGACCAGTTCCATCATGAAAGGGGCAGTGTTCTGTTCTTAGTAAAATACACACATACTCCAGATATGGATTTGCCTTCCTTGGATACAGTGCTTCTGCCAACAGTACCATCTGTGGACTGCCTTTCCACTGTGTTCCGCACAGCCTTGCTTCTGATGAAGGAACCCACTTCACAGTAAATAAAAGCAGTGGGCCCATGCTCATGAAATTCACTGGTCTAACCATGTTCCCCATAATCCTTGAAGCGGCCAGATTGATAGAATGGTGGAATAGCCTTTTGGAGACTCAATTATGGCACTGAGTTAAAACACCTTGTAAGACTGGGACAGTGATCTCCAGGAGACTGTACATGATCTGAATCAATGTCTACTCTCTGGTGATTTTTCTCCTATAACCAGGATTCACTGGTCCAGGAATCAAGGGGTGGAAATGTAAGTGGCACCACAGACTATTATGTCTAGTGATCCACGGGAAAGAAGTTTTGTTTTTGTCCCTCTACCTTATGCTCTCCTGGTCTATAGGTCTTAGTTCCAAAAGAAGGAATTCTTCAACTGAGACACAACGAGATTCCATTGAACTGAAAGTTAAGACTGCCACTTGACCAATTTGGGCTGCCCGATCCTCTGAATCAGCCAACAAAGAAGGAAATTTCTATAGTGGCTGATGTGAATTATTCTCATTATCAAGGGGATATGTGACTCCTAATATTTAATGGAGGTAAGGAAGAATTTGCCTGGAATACAAGAAATCTCTTAAGATTCCCCTTAGTATTATAATATCCAGTGATTAAAATCAATGGAAAACTGTGACAACCCAATCCAGAAGGACTACTAATGGCCCAGAACCTTCAGGAATGAAGATTTAGATCTCCTTACCAGACAAAAGCCAAGCTGAGATGCTTGTTAAGGGTAGAGGAAATATAGACTGGATAGCAGAAAAAGGTAGTTATAAATACAATCTATGTCTAGATGGACCATTTGCAGAGATTAGGGATATAATAGTTATGAGTATTTCTCCCTTGTATAATTATTAATCTGCTTGGTTATATACATAAAGCCCAAATAACTGTTTTCTTCCCTGTCATATCCCCCTATCTATAACATACATTATACTAACTTTATGTCATAATATTAAGTTACAGCACATCCAGTTTAAGGATATTACCTTAGAATGTGCATCCTTTTCTAGGGAAAGGGTTAGGGCATTTCCACTAGTACTCAGGAAAGTTGAATTATGTTTGGCAAAAGTATGCCTGTCATTGTTTTTATTTAGAGACTTACATATGTTTAAGGAGATTTGTATTAGTACCAAATTGAGAAGGGGTGCACTGTGATGGTTAAGTGTATGTGTCAACTTGGCTAGGCTATGGTGTCCAGTTGTTTGGTCAAGAAATCACTAGTCTGATTGTTACTGTGAGGGTATTCCATGGATTTATGTCATTAGACAGTTGATTGTATCCATGGCTTATTATACCTCCAACAACTGAGGATATTGCCTTCAGTAATGAGAGAAGGCTTATCCAATCAATTGAGGGCCGTAAAGGGAGAACTGTTGACTTCAGCAGTCAGAAAGAAGAATTTCTCTCTATTTGAGCCAGACAGCTTTTCCTGGATAATTCACTGAAACTTTCATCAGAGTTTCCAACTTGCAGTACCCCCTACAGAACTTGGATGCCAGTCCCCATGGTTGCATGAGCCAATTCCTGTAATAAATCACATAATGTTTACATATATACATGCAAAAATAGATAAATATAAATATAGATAATACATATATAGATATCCTGTCAGTTCTGTTTCTCTAGAGAACCCAGACTAAGCCACAAAACAATTTCTCTGTCCATATCCTGATCTGAGAGCCTGCCACTCAGGAACTGGTCAATTCAAACTTCATTGGAAGAATAACGGGAAGAGCTCTGGAACCTGTTCATTATGTAGCTGAGATACATTAAAGAATTGTGAAATTACAATAGTCAGTGTCCGAGGTGTGAGTTCCCCTGGTGTTGATGCTGATCAGGATGAAGGATGTATAGTCTTGGTGTGTCTGCCTTACAAACAAAAGGTGTGCATATTTTTAGAGATACTCAAGACCTTCCTCCCTTAGAAACCAAGTCTACTTCCTTACATGCAATATGTACATCATTTATTATCTCTGAAACACAAAGATGCTTCAGACTGGTTTCAAAATGTTTTCAGCTAAAGAGCAAGTCAGCTTTAGTATTAGTTGATTAGACTTGAGGAGAGTTCAAGTTTGAGTAGTTGTTTGAGAATTTCATCTTTAAAAAGAGCCTAGAAATATGTCATGGAATTCAGCTAGAAGAGTTTAGTATCAATAAAAGTTTTATCTGGTTAAAGGACTGGTATATTCAGTAACTCTTATTGTAGAGTTTTGTAGAGTTTTTTCTAATATTTGAATTTCTATATAAGTCACTATGTTTTGATATTTTTTACCCTGTTTGTTTCATCTTAAAGTCATTTTGATGAATATATGAAACTGTGGTTGAACTTCAGTTAACTCTATAAAACTAAAAACAAGCTAACTGTGATAGTTTGCAGGGATGTTATGGCAAATACTACAAACCGGTTAGCTTAAACAACAAGAATTTATTGTGTCATGGTTTGGGAGACTGGAAGTCCAAAATCAGGTTGTCAGCAGGCCATGCTTCTTCCAAAGTCTGTAGCACTCTGGTGATGACTTGTAAGCAATCCATAACTCGGTCTCTGTCTCTGTCACGTTGCCATCTGTCTCCTTCTGTCTCTTACTCCTGACTGTGTCCAAATTTCCTCTGCTTATAAGGACTGCAGTCACATTCAGTCCTTTAAGCAGAGTGGATTTAAGGCCCACCCTGATTCATTGTATTGTCCCCTTCATAACTTCAAAGGTCCTTCTTGCAGATGGGTTCTTTTCCATAGGTCCAGGGGTTTAGGGTTTGAGCATGTTTTTGTGGGGGATGTGATTCAATCTAAAACCATTTTTTTCCCTCTCCTCTGCCCAGAAAGCTGTACAACTTGAGCCCTATCCAAATTTGAAAGAGAAAAATTGAACTTATTCTGATGAATGTCAGTAGACTCTTCATTCTCCAAAGTATACAGTTAGAATATTAACATAACTGAAACAGAAGTTCAAATATAAACCTTGAGTTAAACTTGTATTTCAGGCCTAAACTAAATTCTGTGATATATGTTATAAGTGAAGTTTTTATTTCTACTTTGGTTTGCTCTTGTGGCTCATGGAACATTAACTTCTCCATTACTCTCAGACTTGATGATTTAGCCGAGTAGACTTATCCTTGTAAATTCTTAAAATAATCTCCAATTAAATCATTTGGAAGAATTCCACCCCCTCCTACATTCTTTCTCCTCTTACTTCCATTTTCCATAAATTATTCTGTTTGATTTTGATTGCAATCAAGCAGTTATCTTTTGAAAGTGAAAACAAACCTGCCAATAAAGAACCTTCTTGGATCTGTGTACAGAAGGCACAGAAGTCAAAATGAGGCTGAACTCTCCCAGATGAAGAGTTGTAGATGCAGCCATCCTTTGAAGAATTTTGCCAGTCTTAGAGCAGTAGCAAAATGTGATTTCCTTTAGACAGGGTTGTGGTGTGCATAAAGTTGCCTGGAGCGCCTAGAGGTCCACATACTAATCTTGGAAATCTGTGTAATAATTCCCTTATATGGTAAAGGGAAATTCAGGTTGAAGATAAAATTAATGTTACTTAGAATAGGTAGAATGTCCTGGATTATAAAAGTGAGCCTGATGTAATCACAAGGGTTTTAAATGTGAAATAGGTATGTGGAAGAGTCAGTGTTAGAATGTTGAAATCTGAGAAAGATGGCCACTTCTGACTTTGCAGGTAGAAGTGGGGCTATGGGCTGGCGAATACAGATGGCCTTTAGAAGCTGTCCAGAGCCTTCAGAAATGAGTGCAGCCTGGTAGCACCTTAATTTTAATCCAATGAGACTGACTATAGACTTTTGTCATGCAGAACTGTAAAATAAAAAATTTGTATTGTTTTAAGTTACTGAATTTGTGATAATTTGTTATACTAGCAATAGGAAACTGATTACCTACCTTCATTTTATTCTAAATTATCCTATGGCTTGATCTACAGCTTTTTAAACACAGATCTCTTTTACTATCCATGTGCCTTTGTGATCCCTGCTCTTACATTAAAGAAACATTTTCCTTAGTCATGCAGTTGTTTGAAAATCATCCATTGAGTCCATGCTTAATAGCAGTCACAGTAAGTAAACACAGTGTCATTGCTGGATTGAGGGGAGAGAAAAAAAAGATATATCCTTCAGATATAGAAATAAAATCTCTTGGGGAGAGGAGAAGGTTTGGAAAATTGGTAAATCTATGGTCCATCAATGGAAAAAACTCAAGTACATAAGACTTGATTGGTCACAACTAATTATGCACTCCCGTTTAGTCTTCTAAAGACCCATATTTCAGGAGATAGCATGCAACCATGAAAGTCTTCACCATGCAAAATACTCTGAAGACATAATCAACCAAGTCCAAAACAAGTCTTTGATATCCTTAGAATCCCATACTTATACCATTGTGTGTATCTCTCAAATGATATTAAAATCTATATTCCTTTTTACTTGTGCTATTTTCCAGTCTCACTTAAAAGAAAGCTGTATCTGTTTCAGATGCTTTAAACATCTGGTTTCTATTATCAAATATAACTGATTTAATAAAATCAGTTTTAGTTCACTCTGTATAGTATCTATATAGCCTTACATATGGCCATATTCAGTTTTCAAAAATCAATGCTCATAAACCCCAGCAATCTTTTGTTACCAGTGACCATCATTATTACTTGGCCACGTGGAAACAAATGGTCTCTAATATGGTTTCTTCCAGAAAACTTTTCAGATTACATGTCCCAAATTTGCAAGTGCTAGTTTTGAAATTGTAGCTAGCCACAATGTGATCATTTAAGACTTTAACAATATTCGTTGCAATATAAAAATGTTATAACAGGTTGTGTGGGCATAGTTCAGAAAGCAGAGGAATGTGTCAAGCTTCTCATGCAAACTGAAGCATGACTGTTGATTTTTGAGGTGGCAGACATGCCAAGGCATCCAAGTACCAGGATGCCATCCAAGGCAGGTTTCTGGAGAGGAACAACCCCTGCTGGGAACTCACTGTCATCTACAGAAATTGGATTGTGTTCTGAACTCCATGTTCTGATATTCAAGTCACAAATAGCTTATGGTGATAACAAATCCTTACTCCACGTACCATCTTGTTTTCAGTGTTGTTAATTCAAATAACTAGAATTAGGCTGGAAGATTTTCATATTTTCTTTAATCTTTGTTTCTTCTTGTGATGAAGAATACGTTAGTAAAGAATGAGGAGATAAGTCAGAAAGTTTTTGAAATTAAGCTTTTTTAGTTAATATACAATCCCATGATTCATCAGAACCATATTTAGAGTATTTTATGGATTCAAATGTTATTGCATGAAGTGCAAGACTTTCAGTGTTGAATCAGTCAAAAATTTTACTTTTCCTAAAGGCACACATCTCAAGTGTATATTTAATTTCTTAAAAAGCATGTTTGTTGGGTAGGGAGGTTTGTTCATTTAGCACAGCTATTCCTCATGATTTGAAAGTTAACCAATGTGAATTGTTACAAAAATATTTGTTTTTCAAAATCTTACTTTATGCTAGAAATTCTTATTATGAATAATGATGTCGATTTCATACACTTACATATCACTCAGAATTTTCTGTGGAGCTTTCATGTTCTTTATGTTTTAGTTTACAGTGGTGCACTGAGAATTACTTGCATAAAAATACAAATTCCTAGGCTTTTCAATGGAAACTCTGATTCAGTAGGTCTGAAACATGGCACAGGAATACGTATTTCAACAATTTCTTAGGTGATCCATTTGAACAGATAAATTGCCTAAAGACTGTTTAAATAAGAATCAGTTACTATCATTTCTGCTGGTTGATGAATAAACTGAAACAAAAATTCTGTAAATTTCTTAAGGTCACCAAGCCAGATAGAATCTGGCTTCAGCTGTTCTGAAGTTGATTCATGGTTCTTTCCATTGGTTGATGGTATACAGTATATACACAGGAAGAATAGGAAAACAGCTTTCATTCTTTTTTTTTTCTGATATTTGGTTCTTTTAAAAGTTATGTTGTGGAATCTAAGTTATGATAGCTCTAGCTATGATAGATTTATATATGAGTATACTTTTGCCAAAGATCAGTATTTCTGTGATTCAAAGAATTTAAGTGCTATTAAATCATTCATTTCCTTTTCCACTGTCATTATTCTATCAGAGACTAGAGCTTCCATTACATATTTTGGTTATAGTTGTTGCCATGAATTTAATATGATAGTCACACAAAGAAATGTCAGCTGGTAAGGGTTACTTCAAAATATAAAGACTACAGCTGGCTTCTTATTTCTGTCCATTCTAAAGATACTGCAGCTAACCTAATTTTTACGAGCCCACTGGATCATGCCTAATTGAGTTAATGAAGTTCTTCTATAGCAAGAACCCTCTAAAGGAAAATAAAAACACAGAATGAAATTTCAAAATGCAAATTAGCCTGGCTTTTCTGGCTTTCACTCTCATAAGTAGAAGACACAGAGTAAAAGAAAATCCTTAAATTAAAGCCAATTACAACACATAGTCAAAGATCATGTTTACCTAAAATTGTCATGGGGAATCTATATGTGTTCTGGGGAGAATAGCCCAATCACTGGTAGATTGCTCATTACCCTTGGCCCTGCTTGCAAGTCAAAGAGCTATTATTCACTGCTCAGTTCTAAAAACTCGATTATTTCAGGTATCTGTGGACATCACTGAGGATTTATGGTTTTCATTTAATCAATGGAAATATATATTGAAAAACTACTTGCAATACTTTGGATTTATATTTATGGCTCTCTGTGTTGTGCCTTCCTACTCAGCAGTTTGTTCATTTCTTGTAGTATGTTGTTTTAGTTTGTTAATGCTGCTGGAAATGCAATGTACCAGAAATGTGTTAGCTTTAATAAAAAGAGTTTATTAAATTATAAGTTTACAGTTCTAAGGCATCACATGTCTGAACAAAGGTATCCAGAGAAAGATACCTTGATTCAAGAAAGACCTATGGGTCTGGGACACCTGTGTTGGCTGGGAAGGCACGAATCTGGTGTCTGCTGGTCCGTTGGCTTCTGGTTTTAAGCAGCTTCCCCAGGATCATTTTCTTTGTACATCTCCAGATATCTGTGTCAGCTCTGAGCTTTCCCCAAAATGCTTCTTCTTTTAAAGGACTCCAGTAAACTAATTAAGACACAGCTTGAATGTGGAGTTACATCTCCATCTAATCAGAAGGACACACCCACAATTGGGTGTGTCACATCCCCATGGAAACAATCTAATCAAAGTGCCTACCCCACAATGTTGAACCAGGATTTAAAGAAACATGGCTGCCCCCACAAGATTGGATCAAGAAAAAGACCGTGGCTTCTCTGGGGTGTACATAACAGCTTCAAATCGAAGCACACGTGTTTTAGATTCCTTAGTTAATTGGCTATAAAGCCCACATACAGCTTTCCAGAGCCTCTGAAGTCAAGTTATTTCAAACCTAAGTCTATCTTTATTTTTCTTTCAGGATATAAGAGAAATTTTAGTCTATTAAATTTAATTTGATGTCTCTCCCTGATCTAGTTTGCTAGCTGCCGGAAGGCAATACACCAGAGATGGACTGGCTTTTAATAAAAGGGGATTTATTTTGTTAGTTCTTCAGAGGAAAGGCAGCTAACTTTCATCTGAGGTTCTTTCTTACCTGGGAAGACACAGGATGGTCTCTGCTGGCCTTCTCTCCAGGCCTCTGGGTTCCAACATCTTTCCCCGGGGCGATTCCTTTCTGCATCGCCAAAGGCCTGGGTTGAGCTGCGAGTGCTGAGATGAGGCATGCCGATCTGCTTTTGGCTGTGCTACGCTGAGCTCTCTCATTTAAGTACCAGCCAATTAAGTCAAACGTCATTCATTGCAGCAGGCACGCCTCCTAGCCGACTACAGATGTAATTAGCAACAGGTTCATGTACCATTGGCTCATGTCTGCAGCAACAGAACTAGGTGCCTTCACCTGGCCAAGTTGACAAGTGAATCTAACTACCACACTCCCTCTTTCATTTCTTCCACTAAATTTTATAGGGTTAGGAACCTTTAAGGAATATCATAATAGAATGGCTATATTTTATTAATATTACTCAAATAGTGTTTAATTATATGTATTCAAATTCTAGAAGCACATTATGTTACAACAGTGACAGAAGCCAATATAAATTTGTTTCTTCTTGTGTGGGCCCACTTTTGGAAAGAGGTCAGAGGTATTAGAAAAATCATGGCAATATTATAAAGTCTCCTGACTGTTTTCTGTTGTTTAGAGGTTAGCAAAATTACTAGAAAGCTAAGTTAAAATCTAAATAATAATTTTTAAAGTGCCATGTGTAGACATTTAATTATTTGTAAGTAGTGTATGATTTGGGCTCTTAATTTCGCTGTTTTGAGGCGTTTGAACAAGATAATCTCTTTCACTTCTAGGTCTCTGACTTTATATTTTAAAATTTTTATTAATACTAAAGATTCAAGTACATATTGGGTACAGTAGTACCCTCAGCACATATGTAGAAAGCAATAAATTACAAACCAAAGGAATGGACACTAAGCAGAGATACACTTCTCCTGACTTACTCACTTGATAGGCCACATAAAAAGTCATAATATGGCTCAGCATCCCAATTTTTTGGATATTTGAAATGAAATGATTTTAACCAGCAGACTTTAAAGTTCCTCTACTTTCCTATCTGTCTTTGATCTCAGCCTACAAAATGTAAAATAAGGACAACCCAAAGCACAATGTTTAATTCCAATGTGAAATGGGTAGAACAGATTAACACTTCATGCATTTTTACCTGCATATTTAAATAAACTATGGTGAAAACAGACCTACCTACCTGTAATGAAGGCGTTTTTCAGTGCAGGGTGGCTGATGCTATAGAGTGATCATGTGAACAGCCATTGACATAATTAATGAAAGTAAATCCCACCAGCCCTGGACATTTGCTAAACATCCTTATGGCATCCAACCTCTCTCTTCATTCCTGGCCCTTAATATTTCAGACTTCCCAGTTTCTGGAGAAAATGTTGTCTAGGTTACTAATAAGTAGACCATTAATGGAGCAAATATTGTTTAGTTTAGTTTAAATTAAATCTTGTCAGAGCCAAGGAGGCAAGAAACTGACTCTGTGATACACCAGAATTCCCTGTTCTTCTATTTTTTTTAAGTTAAAGGTAAAATAAGTTAATTTTCCATCTATCTTCAAGCATCCATCTCCTCCTGTCCTTTACTTTTCTCTCATTTTGTAATTCTACAGTTAAACTATATTTTCAAATTCAGTACTCTGAGTTGATTAATTGAGTTTCACCTTTTAAGATCAATGAGAATTTCACATGAAAAGCGTTATATTAGTTTGAGCCCCCAAAGCATTGAATTATTTCCACCCATTTTTAAAAAGAAAAGTGCAGTGTTTGTTATATGCTCACACAAACTCTTTTACAAATGCTGCGGATAGATGCTTTAAACAGAGTCTCTACTCAAAAATGTTGAAAAATAATGCAAAATTACTTAAATATGTTAAAGAAGCATGAGTGATTCTGTGATAAAGAGAAAGAACACCATCCTTCTTAACAATAATAAAATGCAGTTTTATTTTTGCTGAGTTCTAGAATGCCCAAATGTTGAAGGAAAGTCATAAGTGAAAACATGATAATTGAGAAAAATCTAGGAATTTTGTTTTGCAGTAACCAAACAAAAGATTGAATTAACAAGACCCATATACCAGCAATCCAAAGGGAATCCAACATGTCTGATAACCTCCTCACCAAAGAATGACCAAAAATTTTATTTCAGGATGTAACCAGGGGAGAAATTTTGTTTGTAGACCTGGATTCTTGTTCTCACTGATATAACTACAAAAATAGTTAAATGATTCCTAGGATAGGGTGTAGATGATGTGTTTTTCATGAAAGTACTAGTAAGCATGAACTACGCTTTGTAAAATAAAATTGAGAAATTATAGAAAAGAACATAAGTATGAACGTTTTCTGAATAACATAATGGATGGATATCTATTAAATGCTTCAGATTTAACAAAACAAAACAGAATATTATAGTTGAAATCCACCTTCCTCTTTTCCAGTCTCCCTCCTCAAAACTGTTGAGAATTTTGTATATATTATATCCATGAAAGTTTTTATACCTGAATCATAGGTATGTATCTTAAATAGTATATAGTATCATTTTTCTTGTTTCCAAACTTTATATAAACTGGTATCAGTTTATATAAATGGTATATTTCCACCCTTGGTTTTTTTTGTACAATATTGTATATTTTAAAAAATATACCATATTTTTAAAATCGATCCATATTGAGACATGTAGCTCTAGGTCATTCATTTTTGTTGTCTTAAATATTCCATTGAATTGGTAAATTCCAATTTATTAATTCATTTTTAAGTTAATGAACATTTGTATGGTTTCTAATTGTTCACAGTTCCAAGCAGTGCTGCAACTTCTACATGTCTCTTTATTCTCATAAGGAAGAGATTCTTCAGGAATTTGCCTTGAATTTTAATTGCACCATTGAATAGTTTAAAAAAAAACAAAATCAGCTTTCTAGATAGCGACACATTTCTCTTCAGTGGTTGTACCAATTTAAGTTTCTACCAGTAGTGAATAAGATTTTTTGTTCTACATATCCTTGCCAAAATTTGGTATTTTCAGAGATTTCAGTTTTGCCAATTTGATGGATTTGTGATAGTATCTTGATAAATGTGGGTTTCTTTCCTGGTTCCTAATAAGGTGAACATTTTTTATATGCATACTTTTTAGGTTTCGTCTTCTACAAATCACAAGTTTATATCCTTTTCTCATTTTTCTGCATTGTATCATTTGTTTCATCAATATGTGCAAGTTCTGTATTAATTCTATGTCAGTTACATGCATCACAAATGCATTCTCTCAGTCTGGGACTAGTCTATATACTTTTTTAAAAAAATTAACAAGAGTTTTCAGTTTTAATACATAGTCAAATATATCAGTCTTTCTTTACAGTTATTGATTCTGTGTCTTGGGACAAAAATCATTATCTGTCCCAAGATCGTAAGTACGTTCAACAAGATTTACTTTTTCACGTTTAGATATTTAACTCTCCTGAAATTGATTTTTCTCTTGGGTGTGGAATAGGAATCTAAGTTGTTTTTTTTTTTTTCTTTCTACATGGATACAGAACTTTCCAAATTCTAATTTTTACTTGGTCCATCCTTTCTTCCTTTACTTGAAATTCTGCCTCTGTTCTGTAGTAAATTATCTGTACTTGGTGTGTGAGTCTTTTTCTGGTTTCTTTATCCTGACCATTCTTAAAATTTGTTAACTTTAAATCATTTGTACTTTCTAGAAAGTTATGTTTCATCTGAATTTTGAAATTTATGGGCACATATTTTCTTTGTATTCCCTTCTAATATTTAAAATATATATATTATCTATTGTTCTATCCTCCTTATCATTCTTCATGTGGTTTATTTGTGCCTTTCTCCTTTGTTCTTAATCAGACTTAAGGAAGTTTAGTTATTTAATTACTGTGCTGAACAACAAGAATTTTGTTTTGCTAATCCTCTCTGCTGTTTGATAGCTTTTGTACTTCACTCTTTTCTACTTTCACCTATTACTAGTTCCTGCTTTTTAAAGATTTGAATTCCTATTTCTGGTTTATAGATTTGAATAATTAGCTCATTTATTTTGGTTTGATTATTTTCTTCTTAAATGTATTTGCGTGATGTCTACAGCATCTTACTTCCAGTCACTTTATCTTGGCCATCTGTATCCCCCTTCCAGTTAGCACATATCCTAAAGCTGAATCCAGGAGCACGCATGCCACTAACCAGTTAATGTGGGTAGAAAAACACCTTGCAGAGTGTGTGCTATGATAAATATGAGTATGTGCAAATACACATTCTAAATGTCAAATCCAGAATTAGGATTTTAGCAATTGCCAACCACAAATCTGCTTCTCATTGTTCGTTCACCAAACCAGTTGGGTAACAGGATGCCAGCGAATAAATGATCCACCATGTTTAGCTTCCTACTTATCAGAATCATTGCACAAATATTTGTTTCTTATTCCACTGCTAAAAAAAAACCCCACATTTACTACTCATTAAAGTATTATATATATAATATATATTACATGTTATATAAATGTTCATATGTAGATATGCTGCTTTTGTTCAGCTGACTGTGTAATACCCATTCTGTTTTGTTTACAAGTGGTTCCATGACCAGTTAGCTATTTATACAATTGGAAAACTTTCTAAACCAGAACTTATTAGAACAGAACTATAGACTGTGTCATAATGGATACCCAAGATTGTTGTTGTTTTTTAACAGTTTATTCACACACCATAATGTCCATGCTAAGTGTACCATCAGTGGCCCTTGGTATAATCACATAGCTATGCATTCACCTCTACGGTCATTATGACATTCCCATTTCTTCTGAAGAAAAAAACCCCCATACCCCTTATATCCCCCTATTATTGGCATTTAACTTTGGTGTACTGCCTTTGTTACAATTAGTGAAAGAATACTGCGATATTACTGTTAACTATAGACTCTAGTTTGCGTTAATTCTGTTTTTTTCCATATACCGTCCCATTTTTAAACCCTTATAATTGTGACATATATTTGTTCTCATTTATGTAAAAACTTTCTTATATTTATACAATTAACCATCGTTATTGTCTAGTCTAGGTTTCACTAAGTTATACAGTCCTGGTTTTTATCCTCTGCCTTTCCTTCTGGGGCCCCTCGCCTTCCTCTTTCAACCATATTCACACAATTTTGTTTGTTATATTTGCAGTATTGTGGTACCATCAAGTAGTATTGTGCTATCTACTTCTGACCAGAATTGTTTTTTATTAACCTGTCAAAGACATTCTGATTGTGTGGTTCAAGCCATCATGTACCTTATCTTTACATAGCAAGATATGTAAGGTGCTGTTTTCACTTGCAAGAATAAATCTACAAGGAACTGCAAATTGCAGCATATGTTTAAAACTGGAGAAAACAGGTATCTTGGGTCAATATTATACAAGAGAAATTTTATTGTACTTTTTAAGTTTGCAACTTCAGGTGATTGTGTTATAGTGTTATAAAGCTATTTTCATGTATTATTTAAAATCTCTTTTGGTTGTCAGTTCTCTCAACTATAATACGTACTGCTCTTCTTTGTATATTATCTCATTACTTCATTTTTCCAACAGCAAGCTTGTTCTCTTTTCTCATGTCTACTGCTACTGATAACACTTCTGCTAAAAACACTTGGCCAACAGCATATATGCTGTCTTAATAGCTGACGTTATCAGGACACATTTGTGATGAATAGAATACAGCCACCACATCCCTAACAGTGATTTTCTAGCAAGTTTGTGGAACAGTTCAAACAACCTGTTGCAATCCCTCAAGCACTGGCAGATGATCATGGCTATCACACAGGAGTGAAATCTTATTATGTTGCTGTTCTGTTTTCTAATAATTTACCTTTATTTGTGGAATAAAACAAACTGTTTTTTATGACCTTTGGCTTCTACCCACCTCACCAGCTTTACTTCTCACCAAGAATACCATTTGTCCAATCCCACTAAGCATCCTATGCTCCTCCCCACATTATGTCCACAGGCTGTTCTTTCTGCTTAATTTCCTGCTCTCCTTTTTCACTGTAGTAAATCGTTCTCATCCAGTCCAATCACATGCTTTGAAAACCCTGTTTGCAACTCCTTTAACTCCTTTAACAAATCTAGTCATTATATTTCTTGATCTGTAGTTCCTTTATAAAAATATCTTAGGTAGCATTATAGTTCTTTGGTTTGCAGCTATATGTGTGTCTTTTGTTCCTTTGAAATATGAATTCTTTTATGGCAGGGACTGTGGGTTTCTTCTTTTTGTTGCCAGGACTTATTACTATGCTTCGCATGAGCAGGTGATCAATAAATGTCAGTATGAATGAATGTACATGCAATGAATGAACAATTCTTATCACCACTTTTTATTTGGGCATATTTTGACACAAGTAATCTATATATGGTGTGAAAATATATTTAGGAATATTTCAGCTTTGAAATATCATTCACATCACTTTTATTATGTGTTTTTTTTAATATTTTATTACATTTTTATTGTGTCCAAAGCGTGATGTTAACACTAGACCTGAGATGAAAAGAAGCCTGTTTATTACAAAGAATAAGAGAGTGAAAAGATGAAATGGGCAATCAGTCTGAATTGAACAGTGCTTGCACATTTAAAAACATGCTTTTTTGTCCTTATAAAATTATTTTACAAAATATTATGTCACAGGAAAGTCCTTTTTCTTTGCTATTGTTTATTAATCAAATTATTGCTAATTACATTTTGAGCCCTAACAGATTGTAGGCTATTTGAAACATGGTAATGCTACATTCTACATGTGCAAAGTGCTATCTCTGGCATGAAAACTCAAGTGTTGTAGAGCCATTTTCTTTCTAACATCCCATGTTATGCCAGCATGAGAGACTGTTGCATCATGGGTTCTGGTTCAGTTCTCTCTGTTGAGTACTTAAAAATTCTGTTGCTGCAGAGTATGTAATACGCTAGCCCCTTTATGTCTTGTATTTGCAAAGGAAAAAATTCAAAATTGTTATGTTTTACAAGATTCTATATTATGTCTCATACTATATTAAATTTGTTTTTTTTTTCCCTTGGGTAGATAAGAACTATATGATTTCTTCCTTAAATTTATAAAATAAAAAATATAACTCCACTCCCTAGATCTATACCCAATATAAGTTGAAACTTTATCTTCACAAAGACTTGTCAAATTTTTTTCATAGCTGCATTATTTATAAAAGTTAAAATCTGAAAAAAAAAAAAAACTTAACAACCATCAACAGGTAAATGGATAAATTTTTGGTGTATCCATATAATAGAATACTACTCAGCAACTTGTAAAAAAAATCTCCAAAGTATCAAGCTAAATGAAAGAAGCCAAACTTAAAAGAGTGTATATTAAGTATTGCAAAAGTCCTATGAGGGATGGGAGGAAAAATATGGAACTATTAAACTTGGGGGAAACCCCTGATACTGTGTTAAACATTAGGGACACTCAACTCAATAGGCCAAGCCCTTGATATTGAGGCTTACTCTTGTGAAGCTAATGTAGGTAGTGAAGAAGCTTAGCCTACCTATAGGTATGCCTAAGGGTTGCTTCTGGAGGACCTCTTTTGTTGCTCAGGTGTGGCCTCACTGTATCCAAGCCCAACTCTGCAAGTGAAATCATTGCTCTCCCACCTACGTGGGGCATGATATCCAGGGGTGAAAGTCTTCCTGGGGACATGGGAGATAACACCCACGGATGAATACAGCCCTGGCACCATGGGATCAACAATTCCATCCTGATCAAAAGGGGGAAAAGAAGTATAACTAATAAAATATCAGGGGCAGAGAGAGTTCAAATAGAAGCAAGAGGCTACTCTGGAGATCATGCTTATGTAAGTTTCTGTTAGACATTGCTACCTATCATAGCCTGCCAAACCCCAATCAGGACCATTCCAGCCAATCTAAAGAACACCTAGGGCAACATATAAGATTCCACAAGGCTTCCATGCACTAGTGTAACTTTCCAGATACCTACCACCTCCAGATGGGTCACTGGACCAGATAAGTCCTGAAACCTAGAGGGCCCAGCCCCTTCAGAACATCAGCTAGTTCCATCTCTCTACTCCATATTATTGGCAGTACCTTCCAACATAAAAAAGTTAAAATGGGCATAGCCCAAATACCTTAAGGAGTGGGATAGAAAGATCAAAGGTGATGGTGGAGGTATACAGAGAAAATAGGGTTTAACAAACAAATATGATTTCTGAATAATTATATTGACATGTTTTTTAGTCTCTAATATCTTAGAACAGCTAGAAGTAAAAACCTAAAATTGTGGTATTGTAACCTATACCAAACTCTGAAATCTGATCTCCAACTAATTGTCGTGCTTTTAGTTGAAATGTATTGCTTTTTTTGTATATATGTTATTTTTCACAAAAAAGTTGATTGTGATGATAGAAATATATTTATTTCTTCTAGCCTCCAATGTTCTGGAGCAGCTAGAAGAATCTGAGATGGTGATATGGTAGCCCATGACAAACTCTGGGATCTGTCCTGTAGCTCCTTGTTGAAGAGTGCTTTGAAAACTATTGCTTTTTTCTCTCTTTGCTTAGTATATATGTTATACTATATAATAAAAAAGGCTTAAGAAAAAAAATTTATAAAATAAAAATAAATAAACTTTGGTTCCACAAATATGTTGTTTAAAATTTAAAATAGCGTGCCCATTTTCAAAAACTATTGAAAAAGAGCTAAACTGCTCATTCTTAAAGTAGAATTATGTCTTCAGTGCCACTTTATGTCTTCAGTGCCACTTTAGTGCCGTTGTGTCGACTAAAGCCATTTGAATGGAATTGTGTCAAAAACCAGGGGGTTCTCTGTGAGAAATCTTTCCTGTAGTACTAAGTAAAAAAGTTTATTTCAGTAAATAGGGTATTTCTCAATGCAAACCTATAATTTTAAATTATTCTTTAATATTTTAATATCAAGTTGCATTACATCCAAAATGTGGTAGATGCTTTTATTTATTTCCTTGTGATATGTGAATATATACATATGTAAATATCAACTTCACTATAGGCAGTATTTTGTTCAAATGTTTATATGCATCAATTTATAAGACAAATATTTATTGAACATCTATTGCTATTAGACACTTTTCTGGCAAACTGACTTCATTTTTCATATTATGTACTTCACAAATGAAATAATAAAGGGGACAAATGATGCAGCCTAGACTAGCTCTCTAATTTAATAATCCACTTCAAATAACTATCTACATATGATTGAAACAACGTCAGAAAAAGCTAATCAGGATGTGTGGTTCTTTAGAAACCATAGTATTCTGTGTGAAATATTCTGTGCCATTAATTTCCAATTCCTTGGCAGCCCTTGTTGCCTGCCTGCCTTCCTCCTCTCTACCCTTCCTTTCTTCATTCTTTTCATCTGCTCTTCTTTCTACAAGCATTTATTTTCTTACAGACCTGAAAAATATATTACCTCCATCCTAAAGCACCTCAAATATGTACATAAATGTGTTTTAATGAATTTAAAAGTTTACATCAGCAGAAATACTACCAAATAGTAGGGGCAGAAGATAATGCCTGAGATGAACTTGGTTTTAAAGGTCTAACTCCATGTTACTTGAAATTTTAATTCCTCTCATTACTTTTACTCAAAATGTTTAGCAGAGAAGGATTATGTGGAAATTATGTACAAGTCAATATTGTACTAAACAGCTACCATGCACAAAGATGCTGTAAATGGTACTTGGGTGTGGGGCGTAGGGTGCAAAGCATAACACCCTGTTCTACTTCCAAGCACTTCATCATCTAGAGACACGTGTCTATATGTTTTGGCCACTGTATATAGACCCTGATCTCTACTGCTTAGGCCCAAAATTGCTGACTTTCCACTTATCAGCCAATATATGTACCATAGCCGACTGACAGCCAAGACCTCTGCAATTTCTTAACCAACAGATAGAGTATTACTCGTGTTGAAGGGCTCAGAAATTTTCTGAGATACTTTTTTCTCTGGAATGCTTGCTGCCATTGGATTAAAGACAGGATGGCTTTCATGTCAGGTATATTGAACAGCAGAGTTATAAGAAGCACAAATCTAAAAACATGTTTCATTAAGCCAAATTATATGTAGGAGTTGGATGCCTCTGAACAAAATCCCCCAGTAAATTATCTAATGAAATTAATTGTAAATGGACATTCCATCACAGCAGCAGCTCATGAATGATCAATCCTGTGCGCTTGTACTGAAAGACCCTTATGTGATTTTTTAATTCATTTTTTCATGGTGAATGTGTGTTATGGGAGAACTGATGGCAATGCATGATATAAACTATTGTTTTAACATTATCATTTAATACCTCTTTAAGGTTGAAAGGGTGTGTCCTATGTATAGACTCTTGACATGTTAACGGTCTTTATAAAGTACAACTAAATTAACTGTTAAATTCCAAGCAGAATTATCAATTTGCACATTTATTAACAAAAAAATATTGTATGTTCACAGAAAAGAAGATGAACTCCACCAAAGAAACCTCAATTAATGAAGTCTGATATGAAAACATATGATTTAAACAGAGTAGATGTTCTCAAATATCAACATGTATCGGAGGGCTTGTTAAATCAGAAATTGTTAAATCACGAATGCTTGTCTTCATTGGCAAAATTTCCAATTCAGCAGGTCTGGGATTTAGCCCAAGAATTTGCATTTCTAACAAGTTCCCAGGAGATTCTGCTCTGGGGACAATGTTTTGATAAGCTCTGCAATGAAATATAAGTAAAATGATAGCAATGAGCAAAAAGTGCTTCCAGAAATCGAGACAAGGCAACCCCATATCTATTTAAGAGTTAAAAGAGAGACTTTTACAAGGAGGTGACACCCCGGCCAGTACTTGAAAGATATCTTGGTACTTAAGCACATAAGAGGTAATGGGTATTCCAGGCAGAGATCATCGAGTATAATAAAATGGTGCTGTGTACTCACAGAGCTCTAAGTAGCTCAGAATCTGGAATGACAGTCATGTTTGAGAAATGGAAGGTTGAATTTGAAGAAGCTGTATTACCCTTTCTTTTTTTTTTTTGTATGCTATATGTTGGGGTCACATTTCATTATTTTTCCATGTGAGTATCCTGTTAGTGCAGCACCATTTGTTGAATTTTGTTTGTTTGTTTGCTTTGGTTTTTGTTTATTTTACTTCTTTGTTTTTTGGGAAGTGCAGGGACCAGAAATCAAACCCAGGTCTCCTGCATGCATGGCAGCTGAGAATTCTACCACTGAACTACCTTGCACCACCGCCCCCCACTTTCTTTTTTGAGAAATCTCAATTGTATTTTACTGAAATGATATTTAAAAATAAAATAATAGACATTTAAGAGTAATTAAGTTCTCATCATTTAAAATGTTAAATAGAGTGCAATTTTTTCCTGATGAAGTCAGTTACATTTATATGATTCTTCTACTCTTATGTCCATGGCAATACATATTCTCCTATACCTAATGCATATACACTTATACACATATACATTCTTTCAAAAATATTTTTATTGGGAAGTAGCCACATACATATAGTTCAACAATATTGTACAATCAATATTTCACAATATTATCACATTATTATTTATTCTTCACCATAATCATGTTTAGAACATTTGCAGCACTCCAAAAAAAAAAAAAGAAATAAAAAGAACTCATACATCCCATATCCCTTTCCCCTCCTTCTAATTGACCCACAATATTTAAATCTACCCAATTTTTACCCTTTATCTCCCCCTATTATTTATTATTTTATCCTTTTTTTTTTTAACTCATCTGTCCACACTCTGTATGAAAGGAGCATCAGCCATAATATTTTCACAATCACGTGGTCACATTGTAAAAGCTGTTTAGCTTGAAGAATCAAGGCTACTGGAACACAGTTCAACATTTTCAGGTACTTCCCTCCAGCCACTCCAATATACTATAAACTAAAAAGAGATAACACTATTATGTGTAAGAATAACCACTAGGATGTTTGAAATCTCTCAGCCACTGAGACCTTATTTTGTCTCATTTCTCTCTCCCTCCACTTTTTAAAAGTATTTTTATTGACAGATCTTCACACACCCACAGTCCATACATGATGTACAATTAGTGGCTCACAATATTATCCCATAGTTTTGTTTTCATCACCATGATCATTTTTAGAACATTTGCATCACTCCAGAAAAAGAAATAAAATTTAAAAAGAAAACCCCCTACATCTCATGTAACACTAGTTATTGAACAC
This sequence comes from Tamandua tetradactyla, assembly GCF_023851605.1. Taxonomy (NCBI): domain Eukaryota; kingdom Metazoa; phylum Chordata; class Mammalia; order Pilosa; family Myrmecophagidae; genus Tamandua; species Tamandua tetradactyla. Next base: position 89,086,643 of record NC_135328.1, read on the forward strand.
CTCTCGTTGAACACTAGTATTTCCATCTACCCATTTATTTTACCCCTTAACCCCGCTATCATTTATTTTCATCCATAGTATTTTACTCATGTGTCCGTACCCTGGATAAAAGGAGCATTAGACACAGGTTTTCACAATCACTCAGTCACATTGTAAAAGCTATACCATTATACATTCATCTTCAAGAACCAAGGCTACTGAACACAGCTCAGCAGTTTCAGGTACTTACCTCTAGCTACTCAAATACACCATAAACTAAAAAGGGATATGTATATAATGTATAAGGATATCCTCCAGGATAACCTCTCAACTCTACTTGAAATATCTTAGCCACTGAAACATTATTTTGTCTTAATTCTCTCTTCCCCCTTTTAGTCAAGAAGGCTTTCTTAATCCCATGATGCCAGGTACCAGCTCATCCCCAGGTGTTCTGTCCCACGTTGTCTGGGAGATTTACACCCCTGGGAGTCATGTCCCACGTAGAGTAAGGGTAGTGAGTTTACCCGCCAAATTGGCTTAGAGAGAGAGAGAGAGACCACATCTGAGCAATAGAAGAGGTTCTCCAGGGATGCCACTTAGGCATAATTATCAGTAGGCTTAGCCTCTCCTTTGCAGGAATAGGCTTCATAGGGGTGAGCTTCAAGATTGAGGGCTCGTCTATTGAATTAATTATCCCATTGCTTGTGATGCTATCAGGAACTCCCCAGAGGGGAAGTTGAATATTTTCCTCCTTTCTCCCTGGCCCCCAAGTAGACTTTGCAAATACTTTTTTGTTCTCTGTGCAGATTACTCTGAGATATATTGTGGCATCACACTAACCTGTACAGACCAACAAGATCTTATGCTTGGCTACCTTTGATGGAAAAAAAAATTGAATTAGTAAAATCATAGGAAAAAATTGCAGTTTTGAAAAATGGAGTTTTGCCTGCAGTGTGGAGGAATAATGGATTGTAGGGGCCAGTGCTGAAGTCACAATAAACAATACAGGCAAGGGGAGAGATGGTGTGACTCAGCTGTAACATCAATAGTAATTGAATACAGTCGCTGAGACAGAAAGTCATTGAAGCCACTTTGATTGGCCTGCTGTTTTTCTTTTCTTGTTTTTTTTTTTCACATGGGCAGGCACCAAGAATTGAACCCGGGTCCTCAGGCATGGCAGGCAAGCACTCTTACCTGCTGAGCCACCGTGGCCCGCCCTGCTGTTTTGGTGATGGTGGCATTTATTGAGATTGGGTCTACAGAGAATAGAATATATTTGTAGGTGTTGCGTTAGAGGGAATAATTTATTTTAGTTATGGTGTGCTTTCCTCTGTCTTGTGAAACATGCAGTCAGAGAGGTTCAGGAAAGAGGCATGATAATCCCTATATGATGTACATATAGCAGACACAAAAATTAAATATATTTGTATGTACATATATTTATATTATACGTATTAATTTATACAAAAACAGCCATAGATAACCCTGATTTAATTATTATGTTCTCATCCTACAGAAATGTTGTTTGCCTTGCCTTTACAATATTACCTAAGAAACAACCAAATCTGAAATTTTAGAAAACATTGGAAAGAGCATAATGTATAATGAATAATCTGTAAAAATGAAAACTTTGGCCATAAAGCAACCATCTATTCTTCCTACCAATATTAGTAAGAGTCTTTGATTCTATCTTGGCAGTCTGCCTTAAATGCAGAATTATTCCTTAGTTGGAAATGGCACTATAACAACACTTAATCTCATTGTTTACAGTTATTACAGATACTGACATCATTTGTATAAGTATCACACAGTCAGGAATTGCTGCAGGTATTATACCAACAATTGGTTGAAAAGTGTGCACATTAATATTAAAGAGGAATGAAAAAAAGCTTTCAGTAATCTTCCAACATTTCAGGATTTGATGTTATAAGAATGGATAAATAGTTTATGCAAACATTATTCTCCTTCAAGCTGCATGCATACTAAATACCATCCATTACAACATGTGGGGATTTAAAGGCTGCTAGGGACATTTCATTTGTAAATATAAACTGACCCAACTGATTTCTCTGCTGAAATCATTGCAGACATCTCCTGTTCAGGAGAGGTGTGCTGGAGTCTTGGTGGTCCTTCAGCCCTGAGAACCAGACCTACCCAGCACAATGCTTAGCGCATAGTAGGTATTTAATACCTTTTAGTTAATGAACTTATAACTTAGAATCACATTATTTGTTGTACCCATTTTTTCTTTGCTTTTGCATCTTAAACTCATTTTGAAAAACTGAATAGTTACATTTTTCTGTTCTGATTTTTTATTGAGCAAAAGTTGTACCTACTTATTTTCCTTTATTTTGATAGAATATTTGTATCTATCTTCAGTATTTCATCTGTGCTTGCAAAATAAATGTACAAGCCTCTTCTGCAGCTAAGGTTTTACAAAGCTGACAGTCCAAGTTGACATTATTATCAGGTAAAAACAGATGGGCTAGGGGAGAACAAGGGAGCAAAGGGTGCTTAATAGCCTATAATTTATTTGAGGAATCGAGAGAGAGAGCTGTAAATATGAATTTTCAGACTGCAACTCCATATAGACCTATTTAATGTATAGGAATTGAATCACTGCTTTTCTGAAATTTGAGGTTAGGGGTTAAAGGTAAGAAGAAAGTTCATGAGCATTTAAAAAGTTGAATGTGTTGGTTCTAAGACGTGAATTCAGTTGGGCTATGCCTGAAATATACAAATATATGTCTTATTTTTCTCTCATGCATACATACATGGTTTGTAACCTTCGGGAAAAATCTGTCACACTCTTTGTAAACATAATATAAGCATCAACTTAAAAAACCTCATCCTGTTAAATTCAGAGCCAGAGATCTTCTACCTGTTTGCAATATGAACTTTCAAATACATGTTTTCTGACTACAGTCAAGAGTTCTATAACTCCTCTGATAAGGTGTGATCTATTTGCATAACTTTAATTAAGTAGATGACTAGAGTATCTCCACGATTTTATGACAAGTTTGGATTAGTTTGCTTTTACTTGTCTTTGTTTATATAATATTGATTCCCTAATTAATGAAAATACTTTCTCTCTTGGATATGCACAGCCTTCTTTTTAAAATTTATTTTAAAATTTGTGACTACTTATGAATCTCACCATATCACTTCACTTTATACATTTTTTTTGGATTTTAGCAGTGAGCCATTTAAATGAGATTGATAATTAATTGAGCAATTCATTGAGTTTTAATAGCTCTGGGGGAGGAATGAAAGTCTGGCTCAAGATGGATATTTATTTCATGGACTGGAGAAAAATGAAAAGAACCCACAAGAAACTATGCCTTGAGCTCTAAAAGTAATTAAAAAAAAATTCTGGAAGGTTCAAGACAAATAATATTTCTCCTCTCAGATATTAGCTTTCATTTTGCTATGTGAAAACACCTAATAAAGTAAATGTTCTTTAGCGACTTTTGAACTGCTGAGATTATAATGCTTTAATGGGCATTTTATTATTTAATGCCTTTTGATGTTATTTAATCAGTACTGATTATTAAATAATATTGTTTTAGTGTGCTAGCTACCAGAATGCAATATACCAGAAATGGAATGGCTTTAAAAGGGGAATTTAATAAGTTGCTAGCTTACAGTTCTAAGGCCGAGAAAATGTCCCAATTAAAACAAGTCTATAGAAATGTCCAATTTAAGACATCCAGGGAAAGATACCTTGGTTCAAGAAAGCTGATGATGTTCAACGTTTCTTTCTCAGCTGAATGGGCACATGGCAAACATGGTGGCGTCTGTGGGTTTTCTCGTGGCTCTACAAAAAGGGACTCTCTCTGAATGTTTCCTCTTTTAAAGGATTTCAGTAAGCAACTCCACTTCAATGAGTGGAGATACACCTCCATGGAAATCATCTAATCAAAAGTTACCACCCACAGTTGGGTGGTCACATCTCCATGAGAACAATCAAAATGCTCCCACCCAACAATATTGAATGAGGATTAAAGGACTTGGCTTTTCTGGGGTCTACCACAGATTCAACCCAGCACAAATATTAAGGCATTTTTTAGGGTCATCTGAATTCAAATATCCACATAAATGTATGGGTGTGTGATAATTATAACCACTATAATAGTAGATCATGTCCAAATTGTATACTTTAAAGTGACAGTTAATGGGCTGTGATAGTCTTGATTGACAATGCCAATAGAGTATTCATTATTATAATTTATATCAAGTACTAATACTTTGGTGATGATGATAATGATGGTTTTGATAATCATAAGAGGCAACTACCATTTTCTTCCCACTTGAGATGAGTTGATAAGTTCAGTTAGAAAGACTAAAAGGTGAATGGAATAACAGGCCTTCTTCAGTATCTGTAGGAAATAATAGATTTGCACTGAAGTTGAGATGAACTCCAAAGCATTCATAGATTAAGAGATAAATGGTTTCATACTGAGGAGAAATAAAGAATGTCTCTGAAATTACCACTTCTGCCAAGTATCTGGGAACATAAGGATGAATGATTAGTGTTAACATACTCAAACCTAAAAGAAAGTTTAAATATTCATTGGAGGAATTATTTTCCACCAAGTTCATGCACACATGAGTTCCAAAATTGTTCTACTGAAATTGAAATATAAACAAAATGTCAATATTTCCCTCATTCATATTTTAATCATAATTTTGGACAGTAATTGCAGTGTTCCTCATAGGTGAAAAATGTATGGAACAGTGTTCCATAAATAATCCTACTAATGCTTTTTGCTTTTGTGCAAATTATGCAACTTTTTTTAGGGGAGAAAGAGGAGTTTTTATCATTTCCATGCAAAATAAGTTAAACAAAGACACATTTCTTGAAGGTTAGAGACCTGGTTGATAGTCAAATAAGATGTCTCCATCTATTTGGAATTGAGGAAAAAATGAATTCAGTCTGGCTTTAAGCCAGTTTTATTGTTAATAAGATTTACCTGGCTGATTGCAGTGACTCCAGAGTAAACTGATTTCTAAAGAGTGCCTTCAGCTGTGTATGCTTATGTGGGGTCTTCATAGTCTCATAACACCTCAGAAACTTAACTCTCTTCACTCTATTGAAACAGTCTAGGTTTTCGAAGATATTTCTAGACTTTTTGGCTATCATTTCATTGACTGCATACGTAGTTTAAATTTATAAGAGAAGCACATGTGCGTGTGTTTAGTATCAGCAATGGCTTTCTTTAGTTGCATAATAGAGAAAAAATTTTGCATGTTTTCTATAATTTTTGTAATATATAGTAGCCCAATTATAATTAAAATATACTTAAATGTATTGTGGTCATTTGAAGCTGTATGTACACCAGAAAAACGTATTTTAAATCTAATCCACTCCGAGGCGTGTGAACCCATTGTAAATAGGACCTTTTGTTGAGGTTACTTTAGTTAATGCACTGCACAACCCAATCAAGTTGGGTCTTAATCCTATTACTAGAGTCCTTTATAATCTGAACGAAATTCAGACAGAGAAAGAAGGTCACAGAGCGGGCAGCCAGAAGCTGAACATCAGCAGAACCTGGTGGAGAGGAGAGAGACCAGGAGATGCCGTATGTGCCTTGCCATATGACAAGCCTTAGACCCAGGATCACTGGCAGCCAGCCCCAGATCTCCAGTTTGGGGGAAGAAAGCCTCACCTTGATGATGCCTCGATTTGAATTTTGTTTTAACCTCAAACTGTCAGCGAACATGTCATTGTTTAACCTGACCCATGTCATAGTATTTGCGTGAGCCACCAGGAGACTAGAACAAGGGAGTAGCAACAACAGCAAAACAAATAAAGAACCCAGTGTTGTCGGTGTAATCTGTGAGGCCTGATTCAAAATGAAAATGTGGAGCCTCTTGTTGAAAATTCCTTAAGAATTTCAAGACAGTGATGGCAGACTATTAAACCCAGTGTGAGGCACTGTGGGCCTGCCACCACTGTGCACCCAGGAAGCAGGCTTTGAACAAATCAGCTCTTAGAAGTTTATCCTCACTAGTGCACGATGAAATGCAGATCAACAAAGCAATGCTATACTTTTTGCAAAGTTATTTTAACATTCAACTAGTATTAAATTATATTCAACATTTAATTTTAACCTTAAGCTATCAAAGCATGTTAAAATGGAAACACCCAGTTGCCAACCATCCATTCATTCTATGGTATTAGAAGTAACAATACATAGCAAGAAACATAAAATACTCATATCCTTTGTTCAGGTATTTCTAATCCTAGGAGTATAAATCATGAAATAATCCAATAACAACCCAAGGATCCATGAACAAAAATATTTAGTATAGGAATTTCAGTAATGGCAATAAATTATAATCAATCTAAATGCACTCAACTGGCATAATAAATTATGATATACCAACAATATTGAATATTAAACAGATTGTCAAATGTTAACCTTGTAATACAGTGTGGATGCTTTGGAAATATTCATGATCTGTGTGAAAACAGCTTTATATAAACTAAAATATTTTAACCTATGTAAATATATCATGCATATATGTAAATATATATAAATGTTGAGAATAAAATGCATAAGGCAAAAACGTGTTAGATAGTAGGAATGTTGCTACATTGTCCTATAAATATTTTTTCAAGCCAGTGAGTAGCACATGTAATTCTAACCTAGATTTCCTACTAGGTTTTTATCTAATCTACATCTGAGTATGTCTAATGAGGATGAATCAAGTACCACTCTGAGCAATTATTCTGTTGCCTAATTGCCCTTGCACAATTTTTTGTGATGGCTAGTCTTAATTTCTTCCCTTTTTAGCTTTAGACCACTATTCTTCATTTTAGCTTTGCATTACCATTTAAAAAATATTTTTATAAATCCTTACAAATTCCTCAGAATTGCTTTTTCCCAAAGTGAATAAAGTTTCCCTGAAGTCATTTTTGTGCATGAGTGTCCAGGGGAGACAGGTCAGAGTCTTGACACTGCAGTGCTATTAAAATGCAAAGACCTCTATCCTCACATCAGAGACCTGAGACTTTTTATGTTATGAGAATATAATAGAAGAATTTTTGGAGGGTTTAGTTTTGCTTCTTGTTAGGTAGGAGAAACTTAAGAAACTCTTTCTCCAGACACTTAATTTTACAAATGAAGAAACTAAAGCAGAAAAATCCTTTGACCAGAGCCACAGTTAGGGAATAAAGTTTGTAAAAAAGCATTTTGCCCTGCAGTGGCAAACTTAGAATCGTTAAATTTTGGCTGTACACCTTATTTTTGCTTCTACCAACTTCAGTCCTTTCATAGTTGTGTTACTTCTTATGCTACACAGTCAGCCTCAAAAGACTGCGATTTAGAATGATCCCTGGAAGCTTTCCTCTCTCTCTATTCATGCTCTGGATGAGTTTTGGCTTCCGGGTTGATAGACTGTTGTCAGAGCAGGTGCTCAGAGATAATGGGCAATTTCCTCAGTTTCCCAGAGCAGCTTGTTTAAATAGTTTCATAGGGTTGAAGTCTTTACTATAGGGACAAATCATGTCTGAGTTCCCCTTAAAAGAAAAGCAAACAAAAGCATTTGCTTTATTTACTCATCAAATTTATTTTTTTTATAAAAAGTGAGGCTTTGGTATTAAATTCCCAAAATGATTTTGCTCAATTGTGATTTATCCACCAAAAAGTTATTCTCCCCTCCCAAGGAAGGTGTGTGATTAAAAAAACAACAACATTGTTTTTAATTGCTCAGCTTTGCAAAGTGCTTATTTTCATTTGTTTGTGCATAGATGTTGTAAGCTTAGTCCATGGATATATTTATAGTGCCCTGCATGCCAGGCCTTATAATTCTCAATCTTCTTTTTAATTTCTGTTAAGCTTGCTGCCGTATAGTGCCTCGGGTTGACTACTACAGGAAGTAAAGCACAACCATTTCCTAGAAAGCTTTGTTCTTGGTATCAGCTAACCCTGTTTCATAATTGTGTGTTTTCACCCCAAAATTCCACATAGTGTTAGGGAATGAACGGTAGGAAGATTAGTAGGGCTGCTTTAAAAGAGAAGTTTACTAACGACAAGAAAGCATAACTTGTTCAACTCTAGTGATAAACACCAAATGGCTTATCGCTCAAGGTAGAAATTGACAAATGGAATATGCCATGGAAACTTGCAGGCAGGACCACTTTGCCCTTACCTGTGGGCACTCTGTGGAAGCAGGATGAGGGGCTTGGTGCTTTTATGTGTTTGCCTGTGGAAACGATTTCACTTCTGAAATGCTTCAAGAGTGTTTAAGTATAATGGGCTTTGTACTGCCCGCCTGGTCTGTAGCCTGTGGAGTGCTTTCAGCCCGTTCAGCTTGAACTCCATTTTATCTGGCTCTTTATCCATTAATTTTCTCCTGACCTTGGGCATAAAATATATGCACTTTTTATGCTGTGGCACTTTGTGCAGACAAAGAGGAATAGCATTACCGATCCATCACTATTATGAATGATACAGCTTAAAACAAACACAGGTCAGAGACAGATATTTTAAGAGTAGATTTGTATTGATCCCATCACAACATTGAGCTAAAAGGAAAAGAACTCTGAGACGATAAATGATGAAGCAAATTTTGACAAATAGCCACAGCCGTGCCACAGTTGGCTTAGTAATGTGCCTCATGGGCAGTCATTGGTAAGAAAACAAAATTTGTTATTGTTATTGAAATCCACCTCCCTTAAATGTATTTATTAGCATACTTTACATGGCACATTTTGGCAGGATACGTTTTTCTTTTTCCTGGACTCTGACTCCTGAAAACATTCTTGTTAAAAAGAAACATGAAGGTCTTATTAGATTCCTTAATCTTTATTAAGGTGTGCTTTTGAAATATTTAAACTACCTTTTAGTAGTAAGTGGTGGCTTATTCATTTTGCAATTTGGTTTTGAGCACTTCTCTTTGAGACTGAAAGTTTTGGTATGACAGCAAATAGTATGTTGTTGAAACATAGTAAGTTGTGATTAGAATATTCATTATCACCATTACTGCTAATAATACCTTCACATATAAGGATTTCCACTGCATAGTATAACAGACTTGGATATATTGCCAGGTTATGTGGACATAACGCCTTTTCCTAGCTGTTGGAATTTGAATGGACTTGATATCTGGTATCTGTACTCCAATATTTCATGGAGGAGATATACTATATGAATTCCTGGTTCTTGTAAGAGGCTGCACAACTGAGGAAATAACAGCTATTCATACTATTGTGATTGTACTTCCACTACAATTTCATTAGGCAAACAGTATTTTCAGTTAGCAGTTCACTATATTGCACCCCCAAATGTTGTTGTAACAGAATTGACATTAGATGGCTAGAGAATAGATGCTGAAAGGAAGCACATCAGGCATCACTTTTTTTTTTAATTCTGGAAAGAGAAAGAAAGGCGTCTATTTTTTCTGAGAGATGAAGCCCAAATGGTAAGCTTATTTTCCTGACACTAAGATGCGACATTATAGAATATTTTATAATTAAACCAAATGTTTTTTTGCAGCTTAAAAAAAGTATTGACAGTATTGAAAGCATATTTTATTAATTTTCATCTGTTATTCCTACCTATTCCTGTCAGGATTATGGTAGACCACAAAATGAGTCAGTATTGAGCATCTAATTCACATATAGTGTGAATTTAAGTGTACAATTATATCATTGTCCTGTAGTCATTTGTCACTGCAATACTGAATATGTATTTCTTTATTGATAACTATCCTTTGAACGCAGCAATTATGTTTCCACGATCTCATAGTATATATCCTACATAAAATATTGGATTGTTATAAAGGTAAATTGCCTTTTATACTTTTCTAGATTTCTTTTCATACATTTGTGTTTAGATCTGTAGTGACAACTAGTAGAAAGAGCACTGGATTGCAAGTCAGAGGACTTCATTTATGATACTGGATCTTCCACCAGCCAGACAAGCCCTTCTCTTTGCTTTTTGTTTCCTCATGTTAAGTACCAGATGGAGCCAAATTAATCCCTTCTTCATTTCTTTCTTCCTTTTTTCTCTCTCCTTCCTCTCTCCCTCTCCAACATCTATAAAATGATTACTACTCCAGTGCATTGTTCTGAAAATTAAATAATAATGTATAAAAATGATCTATTAAAGTATTTGAAATGTAGCAACTACTAAAAAAATGGTAGAGATATTCCTTCTTCCTCCTTTTTCTCTTCCCTACGTACCACCCTTGTACTTGAGTGGTAATTACATATGCAGAGAGCAGAGTCACATGCGGGATGAATCATTTGCAGAACCTCCCCTCAAAGAGTTTACATTCTAGTGGAGAAACAGATTCATTACATATATAGACTAAATCCGTTAACTTAAATGTTATTGTTATGTTGATAAACTAACAGTTGTACTGTGGACTTTATACTGATTTTTTATTGTTCAGTATTAGCCAAAAAGATTTTTAGTGTGATATGTTTTGTTTGGAAATCTCACTAAATTCACTTTTAAATTAAGATCAATTCAAAAGCCTTGTCAATGAATATTGTTTCCCATTGATAAGCAGAAAGGTTCATATATAGGGATAATACTAACACTTATTTTGCTAATATCTACTAAGGGAAGATAAAAAAAAATGAAAATCAATCCAAATACAGCTTTAAATAAAATCTCCATTTTTTTTTTGTATTTTTTCCAGATAAAAAATAATGAAGTTTTTTGTATAAATCAAGAAAATATTTATGTATAAACTTTATAAAAGAAAAATATATGTTAGGAATTTTTGCTGAAATGAGTATAGTCGGCTTGATTTTAAGGTGAGTTGGCATGCATCCAAACCCCAGGTCGGGTGTCTCTGCAGTGAGATACTGTAGCCGTGACTACATTGTGAATAGCAGTCTTACAGCTGCACTACAGTTGGAGTCCCAAGAGGCAAGGAAATTAGTTCTTTTGCTGTGGCATGTTAAAAATATCTGATTCTTGGTACACAGGAAAGGATTCCAGATTCTTGGTGGAGGCGTGTGTTCTATTCCTTTTCTTTTCCTAGTGTGAATATTTAATACTGTATAGTAGTAGCCTCCCTACTTCTTTGACTGCAAAAGGATCCCTTTCGAAAATAACCCTAGGCAGATACATAGGTGATGTTTTACTACAGAACTACCTAGGCTGGTCATTTTCTTCAAGCCAAAGCTTTAAAATTTCCCAATGGTAAAGAGGAACGTGAGAAAACAAAAAAGAAAACAAATGTTGCTTAAAAAAAAAAACTTAAATTGCATATGTGAGTGTTAAACCCTCTGGATTTATGCATAATACACTTTTGAAAATCTGCTCTGTAATCAGATATCTGAAGATTGACTATATACTGGATTTCTAAAAAATACTATAGAATCTCCAATTTTATCTTGCCTGTTAGGCTTCATTTTGAATGATGCATTTCCAGAATTTATATATATATATATATATATATATTCTTTAATTATATTTAAAATTAAACATAATTTTAATTTTATTACTTAATTGGAGCCAAGAATCACTCTTGCAAAACACCTAAATTTTCAGTCAGCTTAGTTTCACAAACTATATTGACCTATGTGTTTTTTAATCAATGGTATGTATAATTTTATTCTGCTTCTGGTTATTTTTTATAAAATAGCCAGGGCAAAATGCAAAAAAGGTTCATATAAGTTGCGCATAAACTGTTGAGCAAATAAAGAAGAATTTGTCTGCAGGCAGGGTTATAACTAGCCTTTATCATCACATGTAAGACCTTACTTGGTGCAGGAAAGGTGTTGTACGAAAGCTGCTTTTACCAAGTGGAAGACTGCCTATACTACAAACCAGTGACTTGGGAATCAAGTCAGCTCTGGGGGCCCAGTATGTAAAACAGGCAAATATAAGGATGCTTTAATTGAAGAAGAGCAAAGAATGAGGACTGGAAGTCTTTCCATCAACTCTACTGCCCCCAGTGACAGCTCCCAGGTGCCTGTAAGGTATTCCAGGATCCCCACTGACCCATGCCTGAAAAACCCTTGCTTTGCCTTTGCCCCTGTTCTCCTTCTAAAGCATTGTAAGATCTATGCTGGAGGGGACTTTAAACACAAGTGCACAAGTATCATAACTCATCATGGAAGAAATACATGCTTCCTGAGCCTTTATCACCTCACCAATTTTATTCTTTTTTATAGTTGTTTCTGGATTGTTTTTTTTTTTAAGGTTTCTATTTGTTTAAAACAGTATTTTTAGTTTGAAACATCATTAGTTGTCAAAGGGGAATACAAAATTAAAATTTGAAGTTATATCTATTTGTCCTTAATCACAAGTTTGCTGACCTACATAAATTAATGCATAGACATGTTGTGAAGGTGCTAAACGTGGGTGGTGCGTTTCGTAGCACAGAGAACAAGCATCTCTCTATTTTTATTTTCTAGAATTTGTTTTTTGCAAAATTTATTATGAAAACTGTTTTGTTTGGTGATTGCCCTATTTTTCTTCTCAAAACTGATCCATCTCAACATATCAGCATGAAGAAAATTACCAATGTGAGCAGGGAAGGCAGGACAAATAAATAAATATCTGAAGTTTGTTTTTTCCTCTTGAAAAGCATATTGAATATAATCATTTTTTTAATTTTTTTATTAATTAAAGAAAAAAAAAAGAAATTAACCCAACATTTAGAAATCATTCCATTCTACATATGCAATCAGTAATTCTTAACATCATCACATAGATGCATGATCATCATTTCTTAGTACATTTGCATCGATTTAGGAAAAAAACTAGCAAAACAACAGAAAAAAATATAGAATGTTAATATAGAGAAAAAAATAAAAATAATAATAATAGTAAAAAAAAAGACAAACAAACAGACAGACAAAAAAAAAAAAAAACCTATAGCTCAGATGCAGCTTCATTCAGTGTTTTAACATGATTACTTTACAATTAGGTATTATTGTGCTGTCCATTTTTGAGTTTTTGTATCTAGTCCTGTTGCACAGTCTGTATCCCTTCAGTTCCAATTACCCATTATCTTACCCTGTTTCTAACTCCTGCTGGACTCTGTTACCAATGACATATTCCAAGTTTATTCTCGAATGTCCGTTCACATCAGTGGGACCATACAGTATTTGTCCTTTAGTTTTTGGCTAGACTCACTCAGCATAATGGACCTAGAGAACATTGTGAATATAATCACTTTTAATAAAATAAAACATCATGAAAGGGTGCACAGGTGGTTCACTGGTAGAATACTCACCTTTCATGCCGGAGACCCGGGTTCAATTCCTGGACATGCACCCCCAAAAAAACCCAAAATCATGAAAACATTAAAAATATTCCCTATCTGGAAGTTTCCTCAAATCTGGAACTCTGTGTAAGAAAATATCCAAATGTTTTATTTTCTCCATTTTTGTCTTGAACTTAAAATTCAAGGGGGATTTTGCAATGTTTCTAGTTAGTAGCATTTTGTGTTTTTGCAAATTAATATCTTCCTTAAGTAAAAATAAAAATCAAACCTGCCTTTGTAGAGAGGATTCATAAGACATTTCTTTTCAGGGATTATTTTTACGCATTGAGAATTTTAAAATCTCTTTTCTTAAGGATATTACATGGCTACTCAGCTCTAATAAGTCAAATGAGAATAATTAAACCAAATTGCAAGGTGTGATTCTTCTGAATTTTCATCCTTTAAGAATAAAATATCAAAGATGAAGGGGACTGCAGACGCACCAGGGCTTACGTGGAAAAGAGGAGATGTGATACGTGGAGGCCTTCAGTTTTTTTCCAGTTTTTATAGGAAGTCACTGCAGAGATGCTCTGCCTTATAGAGAAAGAAGAGCTTTGCTAATAAAGATCTTCATCTCTCTTTCTGTCTGTACAGGGGAACGACAAGGCATTTTCATTTTACTGTTAATTTCTAAAGGTCCCTAATTTCAAACAGCTTGGAAGTAACTGCATCTGATATGGTTTGAGGGACATTGTGTAGGGTGAGGTTTCTTCTGCAAAGTACTGGCCTAACTGTCTGTAATTCCAAGCCATAGCCTTTCCTTCTAGAAGTTGTAAGCCTTGAAAAGGTAACAACCCTTGGAGTGGAAAGAGATGGTCAGGTACTAAATCCTTGTTAGAGGATACCTGAAGGGGCTCAGGGGCTTAAAATGAATTCAACTAGATCTGAGAGAGGTGGGACGAGAAGGCTTCTGAAAGTAGGAAGGGTTTCTGGTAGAGAATATGAAGCATTATCAACAAACATCATGATTTTTGTTCAGAACCAGATGTGGGGTGTTTCTGAATAAAACTTTGAGAAGCACATTTCTATTCAATGGAAAACATGTCAGTGTTTGAACTGCCACATCTGAAATATTCAGTTTGTGCGAATGACAAACAAAAGCTCATAAGGAGTCAACTAAGTATTGCCGTATTTATTTATATAGCACCTACAATGTAAAAGGTTACGATTTACAGATGTTTCTTGGAATATTGACATTTCTTCTAAATTTTATGAGAAATAGAGCCCCTCATATGTTCTTAAAAACCTAGATTACACTGGAGGGTTTCATTTGGCTTTTGATTAAAAAGTCATTAGAATCAGTGGTTGTTATCAGGATAAAAATAATCTAGGGTATCCAATAACTGTATAGAAAATCAAATCTACTGCAAACCTGTAATCCTGACTTTTTTCTCTCTCTGCTAAAGCTGAGAATCAGTCTGGTATGTTCTCTTGTTTGTGTTTTACCAAAGGTTAGTAATCAGCCTTTCAAAACCACTCTGTTCAAAATCTGTTGAGCCCAGATGTCTCTAGCAGTTTAATTACCAATTTCTTCATAGGTGATTTAGGAGTGATTGGAAGGAAAGTTTTTCCAGAGGGATGAAGGCCGTCTTGGCTATTGGCAGGTAATGCACAAGTTTCTGTCATACTAACTTGAATTCACTGATAGCACTAAAGGAAGAAAAAAGGAAAGAAGGAAGGGAGGAACGGAAGGAACAAAAAAGGGTGGGGGGAAGAAAGGGAGAGAGGGAAAGTCCCCCACAGTATGCATGAAACTTCCAGCTCTAGTTTAATAACTCTGAGTGTTCTGACCCAAATTTTAACTCCTTAAGATGTCGATAAGCCACATCAATTGTAATGTAACACCTCCACCATATACAGTACACATACATATATAAAAAAATTTTGCTAAGAAAACCTTTTTGACTTTAAAAATTGTTATTAATGGTTCAGTTGGAATATTTTGAAAATAGGCTCCTATTTCAATGAATTGTCTATAAGTATCAATCCCTTATATATATTAGGTGAATCCATTGAAAAGGTTGACAGCAAGTTCTGTCAAATTCTCATGGCAGGAAAGAAAAGTCACCTTTCTAAATATTTATTCATAATGATTCCTACTTAATATCTTAGTCCTCAGGGAATATTAATTCAACCAATCATTCATTTTTTCATTAATTCATTCATTCAGCATGTCAATATATACCAGAAAGAATTCTGTGCTTGAATTCTAAAGACTCATGCCAGGATTCTAATTCCATGAATAAACATATATAACTTAGCTATCATCATATCTCATATGAAGAAGTTGGATTTGAAAAAATTTATGATTTCTTACAGCCTAAAAGTTGTGGAATTTATTCATTCATTGATCAGAGCTTTGAAATACCTACTATGTGCAAAGCCAATCCTGAATTAAAAATTTCTGGACCTCAAAGGGTGTCCTGTCCTATGCAGAAGATAGCACATAAATACAAGCAAATTCACTCACTCATTCATTTGTAAAATATGAGCAACTCCTGTGGCCCCAGCAGAGAGCTGGAAATAATAATGACCAAGATGCCATCCCATTCTGCAAGGAATTCAGTTCAGTGGAATCAGAGAGTTTTCCCAGATGATTGAGGCCCTGTGTCCACAGTAAAGAACGAAATGCCCACATGGTATTATGGAGGCATATGTGTAGGGCTCTGTTCTAGTTTGCTAGCTGCCGGGATGCAACACACCAGAGATGGATTGACTTTTAATAAAAGGGGATTTATTTTGTTAGTTCTTCAGAGGAAAGGCAGCTAACTTTCCACCAAGGTTCTTTCTTACGTGGGAAGACACAGGATGGTCTCTGCTGGCCTTCTCTCCAGGCCTCTGGGTTCCAACAACTTTCCCCGGGGTGACTTCTTTCTGCATCTCCAAAGGACTGGGCTGAGCTGCGAGTGCTGAGATGAGGTGTGCTGAGCTGCTTAGGCTGTGCTACGTTGAGTTCTCTCATTTAAGCACCAGCCAATTAACTCAAACATCATTCTTTGCAGCAGGCACACCTCTTAGCCGACTGCAGATGTAATGAACAGCAGATAAGGTTCACTCACCATTGGCTGATGACCACAGCAACAGAACTAGGCACGTTCACCTGGCCAAGTTGACAACTGAATCTAACTACCACAGGCTCCTGACTCATCTGGAAACCAGGGATGAGAAGATAGGGGATGTTTTCTGCAGAGAGAGAGACTTATGGTGTGGCACTTTAGGAATATTTGAGTGAGGGGAGGAGACAGGATTGTGGGCCCAGGGATAGTTTTTGAGTGTAAAGGAATAGAATGAACGAAAAACAAAAGTAGCACTGAATCCTGGACAAAGGCAAATACTACTGAATTCATATCTGCATTATTTTGGTTTTTTTTTTTTTATTAGTGTTTCATTGTAACAATATGAAACACACTGGAAAAACTACTGGTAAAATGTTACTTCATTCAGAAAAAGGCAAGTTACTTATATCTGGTATAAACAAGAAAGACTTTCTGAAGATGGCATTTGAGAGATACAGGGTTTTTGTGAGAAGAATCATGGAAAGCATACCTTTGCAAAAGGACATTGCAGGTGACAAGATCCCAAGGCAGGACGCAAGTTTTTAACAGGAGCAGCAACCAGAACTAAGGTGACCAGAAGCATCTAACCAAGGGAATGAAGAGGACAAATCATTTTTTCTGAGAACAAAAAAATTAACATTTGCCCGTTGGTCGTTCCTTCTTTGGAATTGTCAGCAGAAAGGGCATTTAACTACATCAAAATCTCCATTCTCGAAAATTATACTTTCTAGACAGTTCATCACTGCTCTGAATGACAGATTCTCATTTGGTAAATATATGACGATTTCCGACCATATTACAGCACTGTACTAGGCATAGAGGATCCAAAGGTGAAATATTCAGTATCTATCCTCAGGGAGCTTACATTTTTCAGACTTAATGGTATTCTCTGTTCCTTCAAATCTTGTTTTACTCAGAGACAGAAGTATGTCTCTAAAGAATTTGTCGTTTGGGCCAACCTCTGTCCTTCACTGAGCTCTTTTGCAGTGGGGATATTCCCAAAATAGTAGGGTTTGGTTATCAGCCTTTGACATGCAGCTTTTCTTATAGCTCAAATAGCAGGATAAGGAATGTAAGTTCTAAACCTGTCAAGTCTCCTTGTTTCTTAGGAACATGAGTGAAAACAAGGGCAGCTATTCCTACAGATTCCTAAACAGTGGAATTCCTAAACTGGCTTCCTTCTTGAAGTAAAAATACACTGAAACCCTAGAGCAAACAGTTCTCCCACTTACAACCTTCTTCGTGTGTTTGTGACAGTAGCTTAAATAAACTGTCTCTGCCAAAGAGAATGCATTGGTCTATAAATGAAACTTATTATATCCATTTCACATTCAGTGTATTTCTTTATGGAGAAAGTACTTTGAATTTTTGTTCCACTGGAGATTTTATTCTGTACCCAGCTTACCTGGGAGCCCTAGTTTATAACCTTCACATTTATGATCTATAATCCCTCAAAACCAGTCCAAAGGCACCTGAAGTCTCATAAACTTTGTATCTTTGTTTTCTCTCTATATAGAAACAGCATTTGAAATGAAACTTTCTATTTCTGTAATATAGCATGGTTTCAAGAGGTATGTTTTGTTATTAATACTTTTAATGATAAAACGGTTAGGAGCAGATTGTTGCCAATTATTTAGGCAGTGCATTTCAGAAATCTTGCAAAATAATTAACAAAAAATGAAACATTTTAAAATGGGTTTAGCAGTTTAAAATCATACTTAATGGCAAGAAACTAAATGTACTGTTAGGTTTTTTTTTTTCCTTCTTTTCCCCTTTTCTTCATGACTAAACAGGTTAATGTACTTTTGGCAATACAATTTTGTGCCAAGCATGGTATCCGCAATGTACAAGGAAAAATCTATTTGTATTTTCTATACTGTGGCCATGTAGATTAAAATATAAAGTGGCAAGGAGAGAAAAATATGGGAGGAAAAAGTGTCTCCTGGAACACTACCCATGCTTGGGAATTGCCTTTCAAATTTAAGTCTAATGCAATGATCTGCACTTAATATTTGATGAGAAAATTAATCTCAGCTTTTTTTTGTGGCTGATAAACTCATAGCTCATTGCTCAAGCAACCAAATGTCATTCTCAAGCAAAAACAGTGCTATAAGAAATTAGTATTCTAAGAAATAGTTATGCACGTATAAAAATAGCAGTTGGATGATCGTAGTAAGTTCTGTCAGGTCAGGATAAGTAGTCATTGTGTGAAGAAGTGTCATATCCGGCACTGCACGCTCTCTAGGCTTCTGACCCCAATCCTTCCCCGATTCCTGCCATGTTCTTGTCACAGTGTTACTGGTTTTTTGGGAGGGACTCAAGGCCGTGGTGGTTAGTTTCATACTGTGCTAGTGGGGAGCAGACTTCACTACCCCTTCACAAGATTTTATTTCCATCTTTACGACATTCATAATTGCTTTCATTTGGAGTATATGTTTCAGTGAAGAATCCATCCTATTTTTAAAGATTAATTTTACCAAAGACTTTTTTAACTGCTTGCTAAATTGTAGAGTGCCTAGAATAGAGGGAAAATAAATATGTGCTTAATTGGATACTGCATTGTTTAATCATTTCGGTTGCTTCGATCCTTTTTTTAAAGCGCTTCCTCAGGCTGTCTCCCTGATGATAAGCAAATGTGAACACATTAATGATACCACACTCATTTGGATAAGCAGAATTTTCAGGAGATTCTTGCATAATCAAAACCAATGTGACATGACTTGATTGTGAATGTTAACTTTTCATTAAAGAAAAACTGGGTGAAATATTTATCATATATATATGTATGTATATACTTAGAGCTTTGTTGGGGTATAACTGATATGTGATAAACTGCCATATTTGAAAACTATAATTTGATAGATTTGTCATATATATGTTTATGTACAGACAGACAGATATCCCTGTGAAACCTTCATCTCACTTATAAGCATCCATCTTACCCACACCAGTGCCCCCACCCCAAACCTTAAACCACTTCCCAGCAAACACTGATATTACTTCTGTAACTATAGCTTAGCTAACATTTTTTAGAATTTTATGTAAATAGGATCATACACTGTGTACTGTTTTTGTTATTTTAGCTTTTCACCGTGCATACGTATTTTGAATGTTAGGCAGGTTGTTGTGTGTATCAGTAGTTAATTATTTTTATTGCTGCGTAGTATTTCTTTGCATGGATTTATTTATCCATTCATCTGTCTTTTTAAGAAATAGTGCTAGAAAAGCTGAACCTCCATATGCAAAATAAAAATGGAATTTCAGACCATACCTTGCACCACATATGAATAACTCAAAATAGAACATAGACCTAAATATAAAACCTAAAGCTATAAAACTTCTGGATAAAAGTGTGAGAGAAAATCTTCGTGACCTGAGTTAGGCAAAGATTTCTAGACTCAACCCCAAAACCACACTCATAAGAAAGAAAAAAAATGTTAAGTTGGATATCATCAAAATTAAATACTACTCTTCAAAAAACACTGTTAAGAGAATTGAAAGACAACCCACAGCCTGGGAGAAAGTTTTAGAAATGTATTTAATTTTAGATAATTACACAAAAAATTGCAAAGAATAATGTAAGTAATGGCAATATATAAATTTTTAGCATCTGCATTTAGCTTTAAAGTTTTGATGAATTTAATAAACTGAGGAATGGGAATTCCAACTCAGACCATGTATTCTCAATATTTTCGCTATGGAGCAATTTTGTCAGACCCATAATTTGTTGATGCCTGTAGGAAATTATATTCATTGAGATTTTAGAAAATCAGGAGGTCTCTGCCACTGTCGCTAGTTCAGGTATATGCCTCCATCTTGAATTTCCTCTTGCTTCAAATGTATAAATCACCTCTGCCCCCTAATCGCATTTGCCATTGGTTTAGATTATTCATGATTTTGTGGTTGAATGGCAGGTCCTTTAGGAAATTGTGCTTTTTCTTTTAAACCCTACTGACATATCAATACCATTCTGGTGACCTGATAGGCAATTTTTAAAAATTGACAGCCTTTAAAGCAATTATAGTTTTGTCAAGCATCTAGCTTGGGCTAGCTGTAAATGTTCACTGGAATTATTTAGGTCATAAAACAAAATGTATTCAGACATCACAACCTCTACCCTCATGGCTTACAACAGCAGCAGGACTGCCTTCCATCCCTGGGCCGAGGGCTCTTTCCTAAAAGTAATACATTCTTCATGTTTGAATTTATCACTATAACTAGAGAATATAAAAGGAAGGAAACTTTTGGCATCTTTATTTGCAGTTAGAAATAAAGAGCCTGTGAAGAATTTATCAACTCAATCCAGTTTATCAACAGTAAACTGAACAGCCAGGTTCGTTTACCAGTAGAGATTTCCTTCTAAGAGCTGAGAATCCCTTTTCTAAAGAACAGTTTATGGTCCTTATGAAGCATAGCCTGACAGTACATCTGTTTGAGAAACCACTGCTTTAAAGTCTTGAAGAATATTGTTTGTTTAATGATTTGAAGGAGCTATGACAAAAGTTGAATAAAAGATCAATTTGGTAGAAAAAAAATTTTTTAATACAAAAAAGAAGTTCAATTTTGTTTATATGTTGACTATTCTAAATATGAAAGAGCTCTATGGTATTGAAACAGGTTATGTATTTTAAAAAGGAAAAAAAAACAGCTAATAAGCATCATCCTTTTAAATGGTTCCTGCTTAAATTACCGAGTTTATTATTTTTACCCCATACCATAGTTTGCATTAGGTCTTGTCATCAACAAGGTTTTGAACTTTGTTGTTTATAAATCTATAATTTGATATCTTTGTGGTTTGCTTAGATTTTTAAAATTCATGATCTCACCTTTTTAATTTGGTTTATTTACATGATAGATAATTTGATGGATGAGAGATTACCAAAGCTGTTCAATTTGTAATAAATTTTAAAAAGCAGAATGGTGACTCTTAACTTTAAGGTCATTCAAATTGAGGCATGCTTAAAACAAAATCCTTCCCTTACTGAAAAGAGAAGTACCATCAGTTTTTGGTTTACAGCTACCTTGACACACTGCTTTCTTACCTGCTCACTGAACATAGACTTCTGTGAATTTCCTATTGAAGATAGTAAGAATGAAATCAATACACTATTACTTTGTGAGAGATACAGAAAAACTGTCAATAAAGACTATTCTACAAATTAGTGTTAATTGCTCCAGCTAGATAGCAACGCCTGGTGAAGCTGTACATTTACATTGAAAATATATTCTAAGAGTCAATATGGCATTCTTTAAAGCTGATTTCTTATGGGGCTTATAAATTAAAGCTGTGATAGTTAAACTGTATTGGCTCAAGCAGTCAGCACAGTGTCAGTTTAAAATGTGCTAGAGAGATTTCTTTTCAGGCCTACTTCATAGTAAATTTCTCAAAGTGTGACTATGGCTTGGGCATTGGAACTATTGCCAGCATAGCCTAGTTTGCAGAAACAGAATGAATATGTGAGCGTGTTCTTGAAAACTGGAACTCATCTCATTGCCCTTATCATGGGAAAATCCAAGAAGGTGATATGAGGATGATAACTTTTGTTTTCTTTATTCAAATAAAATAACGAGAAACTTTGGCCATTGCAAATCTACTTTGCATGATAGATAAGATATTAAATATCCCATCCCATATAAACATTCTTTCTGAATTATCTATTCTTGACTACATCTTCAAAAAAAATGCATATAAAA
The DNA here is from genome assembly GCF_023851605.1 of Tamandua tetradactyla. Classification (NCBI taxonomy): domain Eukaryota; kingdom Metazoa; phylum Chordata; class Mammalia; order Pilosa; family Myrmecophagidae; genus Tamandua; species Tamandua tetradactyla. Next base: position 89,108,611 of record NC_135328.1, read on the forward strand.
AACATAGCCCAGGGCCGGCCACGGTGGCTCAGCAGGCAGCGTTCTCACCTGCCATGCTGGAGACCTGGGTTTGATTCCCAGTGCCTGCCCATGCCAAAAGCAAAACAAAGCAAAGCAAAAACAGCCCTTACAAGATTTAAAGGGGTAAGCCATTGTGTTATGTAAAATTGAGTTGCAAGTTGTAAATAAGAGTTTTTGAGCTATTAGACATTTTTCGTCATATCTTAATTTTTCCTTCTTTTAGGAAAATCAATTAGGGATTGTCACCTTAATAAGAATAAAAACAATTCAGCTTTAAACTAGTGAAAAATATAATAAACTTAAATTAACTGTTAGATTGTGTATGAGGTGGGGCCTATGGTGCTGATTTTGAAAGTAGTTTGTACCTTATGAATATATTACAAAATTGTTAGATGCCATAATTTCAACCTTTTTGCTATTTAGTGAATTCATTGATGAAAAATTCTGATAAGTATGTGTTATCCCTAAAGGAATTTGGAATTAAATTTTAAGTATCTTGAACCCCAGGGACCATTTTGTGGCAATGTGCCATTTTCTTTCAGTTCACCATTGCATGTAAGCAAGGTAATGATTACGCATAAGATATGAATGTGTTGTTTACTAAGGAAATTATTTTGACCTTTCACTCCAAAGTAAATGGGCAGAACGTTGCAATGGTGGCTCAGTGGCAGAATTCTTGCCTGCATTCAGTTTTGATTCCTGGAGCCTGCCCATGCCAAAATAAATAAATGAACAAATAAAGTAAATGGACAGTGGTGACAGCAAAAATAAAATATGCTTTTTTTTTTTTACTTAGTCAAAAGGTTTGTACAATAATTGAAAACAGCTGATTTGTGAGCGTCGGCACTTTATGGGTTTGCTATGAAAACTGTACCCTTTGGAGAGACAAAAATCTGATAGTTTAAAAGACATCAGAACTGGCCTGAGGACATACAGGCTGTTTATGCTCATTGCAGATGCCAGATGGAAAACCTGAGGTTAGGATGTGGTGACTGAGATTTGCAGAGAGGTACTGTTCCTTGCATAGGAGGAGAGGAGAAAGCGAAGATGTCACTGCTGCCTGGGAATGAAATCTCTAGTAGGGAAACAGTACAGGTGATTTAGCTTACATTTACTTCCAGGTGGCAAGACTGAATAAAAAAGAAAATGGAGAGAAGTTACATGGAAAGAAAATAAGGTCTCTTTAGTTGTCCCATTTGCATAAGAAAATAACTAATTACTCATCCTGGGAAAATGCTGAGTATTCAACATTTAAAGTTTGAAAGAGTCAAACTTTACTAGGCAAGAGAGGCCTTCTCTTTCTTTTATTTTTAAAATTGTCCTAAGCACATCACCATCATTTCTAAATCGGAAGAAGAGATAAAACCCCACTTTTTTAACGTAGCAGAAATAATAGATTAATTAGTTAAAAGTTTTTTTTTTTTCAGGAACCATGCTTAATAAACTCTACTGTGTTCTATAAACTGAAAATGGTAGCTGTGCTGGTTTGAAAGGATGTATATCCCCTAGAAAAGCCATGTTTTAATCTTTACGAAATCCCCTTTCATAAAGGCAAAATAATCCCCATTCAATACTGTATGTTTGAAACTGTAATCAGATCATCTCCCTGGAGAGATGATTAAATCAAGAGTGGTTCTTAAACTGGATTAGGTGACTACATGTCTCCACCCATTTCGGTGGGTCTTGTAAGTTTCTGGAATCCTATAAAAGAGGAAACATTTTGGAGAAAGGAGATTCAGAGAGAGCAGAGAAAAATGACATAGTCATGAGAAGCAGAGAGTCCATCAGCCAGCACTTTGGAGACTAAGAAGGAAAACACCTCCTGGGGAGCTTCATGAAACAGGAAGCCAGGAGAGAAAGCTAACAGATGACGTCGTGTTCACCATGTGCCCTTCCAGTCTAGAGAGAAATTGTGACAGTGTTCACCATGTGCCTTCTCACTTGAGAGAGAAACCCTGAACTTCATCAGTCTTCTTGAACCAAGGTATCTTTCCCTGGATGCCTTTGATTGAACATTTCTATAGACTTGTTTTAATTGGGACATTTTCTCAGCCTTAGAACTGTAAACTAGAAACTTATTAAATTCCCCTTTTTAAAAGCCATTCAGTTTCTGGTATATTGCATTCCGGCAACTAGCAAACTAGAAAAGTAGCATATAAGTATCAAGAAATAATAGTAAAGATAAGTAAGGAATACATGATTTTTTACTTTGTCTTTATTGTCAAAATACATACATACCTTAATATCTATTTGTAAATATATAGATTTATTAACTTATAAATACAAAGAATATGTGATGCATATATCATTATTTAAATACATAAATATGTAGATTTATAGACAGACAAATATAGAGACATGTAGATTTATATATATGTAAATCTACATATATGTAAATACATAACCATATAGGGACATGTAGTTATGTATGTAAATATGTTTTTACAAATAAGAAATTGAATTTCACATTTGGAGGAAAATAAAGATTTTAATTCTGAAATACATTTTAAAAGTAAGACAAAATGCAATGGGTAATATGTTTATTCTAATAACAAGCCCCAGCATTTATTGAGTTCTTATTCCATGACTATGCTAGTCTTGTTGGCTGCAATGGGCTCTCTCTTTAGTGATGACCCTTCCTCTTCCAGGTTCCCTAGGAACATAAAGATACATACTTTCGGGTGAGATCACTGCACACTTATAACCCAGATGGTTCATCTTTGCCACGATTACGTCCTCTGTTCCTCAGCTAACACAGTGGAGCAGCGCGACTTTCCCCCTCCCTTCCACCATGGCCCTTTCTCTGTGGGCGTCCCCCTCCTATTATAGCTCTCCTTTCCTGTCCCAGAAACCACTTTCTGATAGCCACCAAATTCTGCTCTGGCTTTGTTGATCTAAAACTGTCAACACCTTATTTTCTTTGATGGGAAAATTTAAAGGGATATAAACAAATGGAGACAATGAAAGTCAACTTAGGACCCTCTAGTGGCTCATCATCCTCATCTACTTGTGACATCAGTGACATATGTAGGTTTGTCACTTGTGGTATCGCCTTCAGCCTCCTTATCAATCCAGATGTTTTTAGTTTGGATTTCCCCTTCCTTTTTTTTTTTTTTAACCCATCAAAAATGACTAATTTCAACTTTCTAAGCCAGAATCAGTACATATAGTTAAATGCATAGTAAAAGTGGACACAAATGTAGCAAACCTTTGCATATAAGAAAGTAGGATTTCTTGGATAGGAAGGAAATGCATTATTATCTTAATAATTAAATGTATATTTACACCAGCAGATGTAAAGAAATAACAAATATACATGTGCATATATATACATACACCCATGTATTTTACCTTTGCTGGCTAAACTGTGCTTGTAACACGATTTATTTTGGTGACCTCGAACTATCCTTCATATATCTTAGTCATGGATGACAAGCCCCTGATTGACTACAAATTTTGTTGTTGGTTTGTATTTCACTGTCATCCACAGAATATTTGTGAAACATTCATGACTAAGTTTATTTTGGCTGTTTTGTAATAGAATTTCAATGCTGACCCATAATGAGCAATCAAACATGGCCCCAAATTAGTTGTAAAAGATGTTCCGGACATAGTAAAGCTAAATTCAGCCTAGGAAAATGGACATATACATACAAAATGCCTTTAGTCTGCATTGCATTCTAGAGATATTCAGATAAATTTTTATCTTCCTCAGTGACAGAGTGGAGCAAAAATGACAGAAGTCTTAAGCAGGGTGAGAGAGCTTGAAATTCACTCCTTCTCTTCTGCAAAACAATGTTACAGCCCAGATGTTTTCCCAAAGGATAGCCCGCTCTTTCCAGATCAGCAGAGACAAACATTCTTTCCATCCATCTGTCCCTGTTCCACATCGGAGAAATGAAGATGTCTTCACAGACCTGCGTCTGCTTAGTCCCATATCTGTATCCCCATCCTACCCTGAAGGTGGCAATAAAAAGTCTAGGACTGGCCTTGACCTGTGGCATTTATAAGTGTTATTATTCTTTGTTGCTTACTTGTAGTTCATCAGCACTCTGTGCTCAAGTGCTTCTCTAGTATGTGTGGAGTATTTCTCTGTAGGAAGTAGATTGGGCATTCATTCCCCTTACTTCAGATTTCATTGACCATCTCACTCTCCCTGCCTTGGCATAGAGATCCACATTCTAAGTTGTGTCTAGAAATAAATCCCAGCTCTGGGAGGTGTCCCAAGAAAGAAGGAGAAACCAGATAGCAACAGGGTTTATGATACTCCTGCCATTCAAAGCTGGTATTCCTCTGACAAATTTGGATTTAAGATTTTATCATCAAAGGAAATCTGCATGCATTAAAATAAAAATGTCCCTCAAGATAAACATAATAACATCATCTACATTATCTGTCAGATTGCCAAAGCTAAGATAAAGGTAATCAGCAAATAAGAGTTTTGTTTGTTCATTCTCTCTTTGAGGCTTACATTGAGGAGATAGCTGGCCTATTTTGGGGATTTAAAATATAATAAGAGAAGATAGTTATTCTTTCTAAGTGCTAAATAAGATTTATCAAATTTATAGTAGTGTTTTGAAGGGACAGTGATAAATGTACCTAAGGAATTGGATTTTCAGTAGATAAACCGTGTATTTCAGAGAAGAAAAAGAGTTCAGTTTCAGAATGGTAGACTGAAGACATGTTATAGGTCTTCTCACACTAAAACCTGTAAGCATGGTAGAAAATGTGTACAAACGAAATGGCGTTAGTGTGCCATGAATCTTGTGGACTTAGTTGTACTTCATATATTTCTTTCAAACCTCTACAGTATTTTCTTCAACAAGGCAAAAGAAATAAATATCTGTTGGACTATTAATTTCTATCTCAGGGTTAGCTTTATGTCTAAGGAAAACTTTTATGAAATTGTGTCTCAGTGAATACCTATCCATCAAAATTTGTCTGCATACATTTTATAATCTGTTAACATGGCAGTCAGGCTCCACTAGAATCCCTTCGACTGTTAAGGAATAGGGCCACCAAATCGCTCTCTCCAAATTTAAATGCCTGGACCCAAAGACTATCCATGGCTGTATTTAGGAAATGGAACAATAACTCATTTAGTTGTCCCTACAGTCAGTCTTTCTATAGTTTAGAAGGTCTCTATATTAAAATATACTTTTATGATGTAAAAAATACATGACGGGCAGTGCACCGGTGACTCAGTGGTGGAATTCTTGCCTGCCATGCCAGGGACCTCGGTTTGATTCCCAGTGCCTGCCTCAAAATCCTTCACACTTTTCTTTTGTAATCTTCCCTTTCCCTTTGTAATCTGAGACCTTTTTTCCTTCTGAACTTCATAGGGGCATTATCTTCTTTCTTGTATGATAGTATATGGATAGAATCTGCCAGTGAAAGCAAGGCTACAAGTTATCAACACAGGGTCAAGTTATTTAACTTCTTTGAGCCTATTAATGTAACTATAAGAATGAGGATTCTTACAGGATTCTGTGGATATTAAAAGTGATACATTTTCCAATGCAAGGTCCAATACCCATCATAAAGATATCCCTCAATTCCCTCCCCCATTTCCTTCCTAAGTCTCTGTCGTATCTGTCATTGTTCTTTTCTTATAGGCAGTACAGGTGATTGTGTAAAGTGGGTATCTAGAAAATGAGTGATGCATACTGGAATGAGCTAATTAATTTAGGATGGAATTAATCCACTTGGCTTCAACTCACCAGAAGTTAAGTTAAATCAAAGCAAATTGTTCCTTGTTCTAGTGTCACTGCATGCTTTTCAGGCCCACTGTTTGACTTCTAAACTGTTCATATCAGAGCAGTTCTTCAGAGCAGCTTTACATGAACTATCTTCTTCCCAGACGGATTTCTTATATTTCTGTTACATTTTTATCTTATAATAATATTTCTTCAAACGAATAGTTTCAGCAAAATTGTGCCATAGCATTTTTAGGTTGATTCAGTATCAGAGTTCAGTTGACATACATAGGGTGGTAAAATAATAAGCCTTGTAAATCAGATAAGTCATGTTTTGCCAAACGCCTGGTTACAAGAAAATTAACATGGTAACCATTGTAAAAATCCTCCAGTGAACCTCCAAAATATTCTGCTGGTAAAAAAACAAACTGACTAAATTAATGCAGAGAAAGATTATTATAGTTTTGAGAAGTGAAAAATATTGGCATTATTTTAAATATTTTTATCAAATCCTACTAAGCCATTCCTCAAAAAAACTTACACAATAGAATCCTATTTTTCCCTATACAAGACACTAAATAGCTCAGATAATATTTTACAAAAAAAAATATGTACCTATGTATCTATATCTATCTGTATACATACACACACACATATACAATCATATAGAACATTGATATTCCATAAGGTTTTTAGGATCTTTATTATATTATAATTATTTTATTTGACTGTGATGCATATCAATGTGTATGGATACTGGTACCCATAATTGACTTGGATATAATATACTCCAGCGGTGCCAAATGGCACCAAGTTAAGATTTGTCAAGCTTCTGGAAAAATAGCAGAACCTAGTAACCCATCCCCAGAAATTCACTTTGGGAATCAAGTTATCCAAACTTGATTAAATCAACTCAATGATTTCATGTCTTCATATACTGTTGGATAGTGGATTCAGATTCTTTGGATCTAAAGTTAGGTTATAGACTATTGCCAGAAAAAAACACTCTTATTAACATCATTTTCAGATGAAAGAATAAAGGGGATTGGGAGCTTCAAATCCTAATTCTTGAATTCCTTTTCTTCACCAGAGAGAGTCTGAAGGCTTATTTAGCCCATAGAAAAGTGTTTTGTGTGGCTTGGATAATGGAGAAAGAAGCAGAGCAGCACAAGAATCTATGGAGACTCACACAGAATCTGAACCAGTATTTTACTGTAGTAGCTTTGTCACAAACGTTAAGTATGTAAAATTTACAACCCCTCCCCTCCTACCAAGTCAACCAAGTATAAAAGTATTGCAAATATAAGGCAATAACGAGGAATGTCTGTAGCCAGTTTATGGAGGAGTCTCAATTTGTTGCATATAGACATACAGCGTTTTGTTGTTGTTCAGCATTTTCAAGTGGTGTGTTGAATTCCTATTTCTTAACCTTTAATATCTCAAGCAGACTCCATAAGTCTTCATTTACTTTCAGTTATTAAAACTGAGTTTGGTTCACTTTAAACTTAGTGAACCTCCTGCCCACTTTCCCTACTTCGGACTGCTAGACCCAGGTCTGGATCAGCTGGACATTTGAACTCCGGAATTGCACACCTTGGTTGTTCTGTCAGGAGTTCTCTCAGTGAGTTGTGGCACACAGTGGCCAGAAGATACTTCAGGAAGTAAGGTTGGATCTTCAGAAGTCCGGTTTGAGATAGATTAAAATTAAGTCATTGAAAACCAAGGCTGCTCCTCAAACATGGTATGATTTCTTGCACAGATTTTCTGGAAATGTACTTGTGCATGTAAGCACACAGGTGTCTGCTTGTGTATAGTGGCTGGTAAAGGTAGCATCTGGTAAGTCGTGTAACCGACTGAAATGTTCATTAGATGAAAATATGTGAGAGCTACTCACTAGTCATCATACGGAATATAGAATGTATTTTTAATTTTGTTCTTCACCTAATACGGTGTAGTAGTGGTAGGAGTAGTGATAACAATAGCAAAATTGTTGAGTATTTACTGCATGCTAACCCAGGTCTGCATGTAGTACATGGTCTAAATCATGTGGTCTTTGCAATGTTCCAAATGCATGTACTCATCCTAGAGACTAGAAAATGTGAGTGTGAGCATGGAAGCCAGTTATTTTAAATTTTGGAGCAATATCCAACCAAGCCTGCAGAACATGAAGAATGCATTTTTGATTATGGCAAACTATTGTTTTTTAACATAGATTGGGCCTTCAGTTTTTCAAATTCCTGGAAAAAGTTCTGTTTGTTTCTCTCAACTCTGATTTCCTATTATGGTTTTTGTTTTGAGCTTTGTCCAATTTAAGTTAATCAGTGATGTTTGTAATATTGTATTCCTGTATTAACTAGTCTGAACTTTTAAAAATCTCCTTTCAGATAGTTCGCATCTGGTTAATTTCATGAATGGAAATCTGATTATAGATACTCAGATAAATGATTATAGATACTATAGATAAATGAAAGTGTTTGAACCATTGATACCTTCTTTGGGTGATCATATAGTTTGAAACGAGTTTAAAATGACATCCTTCTCCTCTTACAATGATTAAAAAACAAATTGCTCAATATCCCAAGATAACATTAGATTTTTTTTTTCTGGCTAAGTTACAACTTGAGTAATTTGATATTGCCTATTTAAATAATTCCCATAGAAGTTTACTTCTCACACTTATTTTATTTCATCTTCCCTTCTGAAATTTGTGTTGTTTTCTTATATTCTCCTCCTTACAAGCTAAATATTGTTTCACACATATTTTTCTATATATTTAAACTCTACAACCTGTAAAAACTGTAATTCTTCTTATTAATTTTTTTTCTAAATAGAAATAAAGTGTTCTCTATGAAAAATATACATGGAGCATATCAATTGATTGGTCAATTTACAGGTGAATCATATGAGTTTTTCACATGATATATTCATGAAATCCATATATAACAAATTAGAGTTCCTAACAGAAATTATTTCATCATACAAAAAGCATTTAAATATGATTATGACCGATACTCTTCTATAAATTCCTCCCTGGGTCATTTTATCTGTATTCATATCTCCAGCTATCAATGTCATATAAGTGATACTTGAAGCTATATTTCAGATCTTGAACTCTCCCTATCCTTCCCTGCATATCGAATATCTTATACATCATCCCTGCCAACCTGTCACTATTTACCAAAGCACCAAAAGAGTAGAGACTTGAGGCTTTCTTTTACTACACTGTTTCTCCTAAGGAAAACCAAGGCTCACTAAGGTCTGTGGAATGTCTCTCCAATCTGTGCTTAACTCATCTCTTCCATTCTCTTCTGTTGACTTGTATCCAAGCAGTAAGCAACCTTCTAACTGCTCTTGCTCTTTTTCCCCACTCACTGCACACTCTTGTCAGATATCACATCTTAAAACATAAAGTGTTTTCCTTTTATTTCTTGGCACAAAACCATCCAGTGTCTCAACACTGCCTACCAAATGAACTCCACACTCCTTCCAGGTTCTCACTGTTTCTCCCAGCCAACCATTTCTGCATCAGGTTCTAACACCCTTCGCCACACTATCCCCTGAACCCCACTCCCAAGCAAATGCACCCCAAGCAGTGGCCACACTTCACCCTGAAAGCACCATCGATTTTTTCTTCTCTATACCTTTGATCATATTCTTTCTTGTGCCTGGACGGCTCTTTTACATTCCTTGTGTGTCAACATTCTATTGATGCCCTTAGGTCTAGCTTCCCTGGTCTCTTCAGGAAAATTTTATTACGCACCCCTCAGTGCTCCCTAAAAAAAGTGTTTACACATTGATTATTTCACATATTTCCTTCTGTTCACATCCATATCTCAGCCATTAAATGGTAAGGTTTTTGAGGGGCTGTTCTAGAGGCAGTCAAGTGCTGAAAAACAGTGTTTTCTTCAGTCAAAGAGATGTTCAACAGTGTTTATTAAAACTTCCAGCAATGTTAAATTCTTACTTCTTTACTTGCTTTATGCAAGTAAATGCAGGTGCATGTGTGTTTAGATAAATATATACCTGTGAATATATGTTTTCTATATATGTGAGTATATACGATTATATGTTTGTGTGGGAATATATTATGTATCTATAATCTTCTTTATCAAATTTAGGAGATATATCCCTTTAATTTTATAATAGGCTGACTATCTTAATAAAAAGAATTTATCTGAAATAGAAATAAATCACTTCTCCAGTCACTCTGACATTTCCTCTCTCTTTCTCTCCATTTCTTCTTGTATTCTCCCTTCAAGTTAGAGTTCACCACATGAAGCTTTTCATGCATTCTCTCATGATCTCACTTTCTTGTATTGTTTTTAATTTGCCATAACTGCAAGTAACTTTGACTCATTTGATGTCTCTTAACATCTTGTAGATCTCCTTTATTTATTATGTATTTTTCAAAGAAAGATTGTACAATGTTTATTTATATGTTTGAGTTTATCATAACCTTGCTTCAAAGGGACAGAAGATAGTTTCAAGAGCAATATTCTCTATAACAAAATAAAATGGTATAATGGTAGAACAGGAAAATACATGGCAATGTGGTCAGTTAGTGGTAGGAATGAACACGGAGAGCTAGTAGGCCTTTTCTAGATGTATACCATAGTTTTGCTTCTTAATCTCCTAACATGCTTGTAAATGAGAAAGAGCAGTTCTGTGACACAGTTGCCCAATGTCTGTAAAATAAAACTTCTTCAAAAAGTCATAAATTGACAATCAAAGCTATAGGCTGAGCCCCCATTCTTGGGGTTTGTTCATATGAAACTTAATCCCACAAAGGATAGGTCAAGCCTACTTAAAATTAGGCCTAAGTCACCCCCAAGAGAACCTCTTTTGTTGCTCAGATATGGCCTCTCTCTCCAGCCAACACAACAAGCCAAACTCCCCACTCTCCCCCTGTCTACGTGGGACATGACTCCCAAGGGTGTGGACCTTCCTGTCAATGTGGGACAGGAATTCTGGAATGAGCTGGGACTCAGCATCAAGGGATTGAGAAAACCTTCCTGACCAAAAGGGGAAAGAGTGAAATGACACAAAATAAGTGTCAGTGGCTGAGAGATTCCAAACAGAGTCGAGAGGTTATCCTGAAGGTTATTCTTATGCATTAAATAGGTATCACCTGTTAGTCAAGATTTAGTGGAGAGGCTGGAGGGAGCTGCCTGAAAATGTAGAGCTGTGTTCCAGTAGCCATGTTTCTTGAAGATGTTTATATAATGATACAGCTTTCACAATGTGACTGTGATTGTAAAAACCTTGTTTCTGATGCTCCTTTTTATCTACCTTATCAACAGACAAGTAAAACATATGGAATAAGGATGAATAATAGGGGGAACAAATGTTAAAATAAATTTAGAGTGAAATGCTGGTGATCCGTGAGGGGGAGCAGTGAGGGTATGATGTGTATGAATTTTTTTCTGTTTTCCTTTTATTTCTTTTTCTGAATAGATGCAAATGTTCCAAGAAATGATCATGATGATGAATATGCAACTATTTGATGATATTATGAGTTACTGATTATATATGTAGAATGGAATGATCAAAAATTGTGAATGTTTGTGTTTGGTATTTTCTGGTATTTTTAAAAAATTTTAAAATTAAAAAAAAATTTAAAAAGCCATAAATAATCTTGAGACTGAAACACTGGGAAGAAAAGATTCTCCCATAATTGTCATTTTTAAAGCATATTCCCTGAGTCATGTGCATTTTTTTTATCATATTTTTAACGCAGCAAATTTATAGGGTGTTAGAGCAATCACATTTAGTCTGCAGTGGTAATTGTTATTTCTAGATATTGAGAGGCTGTGCTTTATGTGTATAACTGGGTATTTCCTGGAGTTTTGTCTACCTGTGTGACACCTAAGACTCAGTAGGAGTTTTGCAGTTCTGAAGCATTGCCACACACAGTAGTTAAAGTAGTTGAAAACAGATCAGGCTTCAGTTAGAGATAAGAATGAAGCCAGTTGGGTTGGGAATAAGGTAAATCAGAATGCAGGGGTAAGAAAGACATTGTCTGTTTTGAGATCTTCACCTACTCTGTGAGGCCAAAGGAAGAGAGGTTTATTTTGTCCAGACCCTAAATTTTTTGTAGCACATAATCTAACTCAACCTTTACAGACAGATCATTCAAACAACCCAAACGCAGGGAGCCCGGAATGGGAAGGAGAACTTGTAATCCTGCATAGCGAATGTAATGCCTGAATACATCCCAAGTATGTTGAGCAGATGACTAAAAAGTATAGGCAAAGTCCCCTGATGGACACAGGAAAAAATATGGAAGTATTAAACCTGATACTGTCTCAAACATCAGGGACTCCCAAGTCAACAGGTAAAGCTTATTTATATAGTGGAGAAGCTTAGCCTACCTGTAGTTATGCCTTAGAGTTACTTACAGAAGACCTCTTTTGTTGCTCAGATATGGCCTCTCTCTGTCTCTGTCTAATCCCAACACTGCAAGTGAAATCATTGCCCTCCCACCTACATGGGACATGACATGACATCCAGGGGTGAAATCTCCCTGGCAACGTGGAGATCAATGAGCCTGGCCCTGGCTCCATGGGATCAACAATGCCTTCCTGACCAAAAGTGGGAAAAGAATTATAACAAATAAGATATCAGTGGCTGAGAGAGTTTCAAGTAGAGTCGAGTAGCTACTCTGGAGGCTACTCTTACACACGCTTCAGCTAGACATTGCTACTTATCATGGTTTGCCAAATCCCAGCCAAAACCATTTTTGCCTACCCTTAAGAACACCTAGGGCTTTATCTGAGATTCTACAAAGGCAAAGAAATGTGATTACTTTCCAGAAACCTCTACCTTCAGTCGGGTTTCTAGGCTAGATAAGTCCTGGAACCCAGAGGGGCCAGCCTCCCTATAATATCAACTAATTCCATCCCCTTATCCCATGTTATCAATAACCTTTTCCAACTTTAATAAATGAATATGACTGCTGAATCATTATATTGATATTTCTTTGTCTCCAGTGTCTTGAAGCACTAAAAATAAAAACCTGAAGTTGTGGAATTATAACACACACCAAATTCTGAAATCTGTTCTATAACTAATTGTTGTGCTGTGCTTTGAAGTTTATTGCTTTTTTGAATATATGTTATTTTTCACAATTAAAGAAAGGAAGGAAGGAGAGAAGAAATAAAGAAGGGTAGGAGGAAAGAAGGAATGGAGGGAGGGAAATCAACTAGCAAAAAGAAAGAAAGAAAGAAAAATTCATAGGTCATTGCTCATGAAGTCATCAATATAACCTGGGAATTATAAATTGTACCAAACACAGTTTAGTAAAGCCAATTCTCCAGCATACAATGTAAAACAGTCCTGGAACCCAGCTCTCTGATCCTCTGGCTAATCAAAGGATTATTTTTGGATTATGCAGAGGAATGGATGAAACTGTAATACTTCGGCCAGTTCTCCAGAATTACTGCTTTTGTGGCCACATTTTGAAGATTATTGACCATCAGTTTATGGTTGTGATCCCTGATAAGTACATAGATCAAAGCAAACCTATATGGTTCGTTAAATGAAATGTTTCATATTTTGACACTGACCTGGGTTAAGGCTAGACCTGGACATCTTCTTATGAAAACCAAGGGGCTAGTAATAGATACGCTTGATATTCCACCCTTCCTCTACAAGTTGGTAGATAAAGTGAGCATTCATAATTGCATCTGGAGTTTATGTGAAGCATATTGAGTGTCTTCATAAACAAGATTAATTGAGAGATCAAAGAACTACCAATCCATACCATAAAGTATGGATCAAATAATTCAAATCTTGTTCTAGTTTGCTAGCTGCTGGAATGCAACACACCAGAGACAGATTGGGTTTTAATAAAAGGGGATTTATTTTGTTAGTTCTTCAGCGGAAAGGCAGCTAACTTTCCACTGAGGTTCTTTCTTATGTGGGAAGGCACAGGATGGTCTCTGCTGGCCTTCTCTCCAGGCCCCTGGGTTCCAACAACTTTCCCCGGGGTGACTTCTTTCTGCATCTCCAAAGGCCTGGGCTGAGCTGCAAGTGCTGAGATGAGGTATGCCGACCTGCTTGGGCTGTGCTATGTTGAGCTCTCTCATTTAAGCACCAGCCAATTAACTCAAAACATCATTCATTGCAGCAGTCACGCCTCCTAGCCGACTGCAGATGTAATCAGCCACAGGTGAGGTTCACGTACCATTGACTCATGTCGACAGCAACAGAACTAGGTGCCTTCACCTGGCCAAGTTGACACCTGAATCTAGCTACCATAAATCTGAAAAAACTATTAGAAAGTATAAGCAAATGTCCATTTCATTCATTAAATTTCACACAAAAATTCTCTGTAAAATTCCATTTGAACATTTACCTTTGACCAGTTACTTACAATACATTCTCCTTGGTAAATGAAAAAGTCACAGCTATATTGACTCAGTCACTGAAAACAGTTAAATGCTTCAGAATATCCACTGAAAAGTATAACTTTTACTTTAGAGCAGTTCATGTACATAGCCCTTTTTTTCTAAAATACTGTGATAAAATCTATGATAGTTAACTCTGTTCTAGTGTTCAGTGTCATATATTTTATCAGAGTGGCATAGAGTTTCCCTCAGCGTTGACTACAATTCATAAATAATTTTAGTGAGATATGTTCCATGTAGTGTCATCTTTTGAAGAATAATCCAGAAGTAAATAGCTCTTCTAATTTAGCTCTGTAGTGCTCCTGGAATCTAGGTTCCCCTTATTAATTCGGCCATGGGTTAAATAAGAGTAAATAAAATTTAAATGATCCGAAACGTGTCACCGTTTGTCTGAATAAACAGTAGGATCCTCGACAGAGAATATCGGTATTATATTATGTGGCTCAGCTGCTACTGCTAAGGCTGTAGATCTTTAGGATCCCTACATGTGCCCGGCAGGTTTTCAGTAAATGGAAGTCTTTGGGCTTTCAGGCCCGAGTCACAAGCACTAGGGTGGGCTTTGATCTCCATTAGAAAGAAACTAAATTGGAAATGTCTTTTTCTCAGTGGCTAAACATTCTTGATTATATTTTATGTTCTTTTGAGATACTTCCTGAAAAACTATAAAATTTGCCCATTTGATTATAATTTGCTCATGAAACCTGTCATGTATAATTTACAGAGCTGTATCGCGTATTGTTTTATCTTTGTAACAATAAACACTAAAATAGCATTAGTTATTTTAGGGATCAGTGCTGAAATACGCATTCTTGCTTCCCTTAGTGAATGCACACACATTATTCACTCAGCAGCTTCAAAGCCATCATCATTAAGCAATTGAAGGGGCATTAATCTTGCAGAAGCATAAAAATCTTGTGCGTATGCTGTAGGGAGAGTGGTGGGATATGTTGGCTTTCTATGCCAGTGAATTCAAGGCTGATAACTTTTTGCTTGTCAAGTTGCTGTCACTTTGTTAACAATTAGAGATTGTATGTTTCCTAAATTTATAACAATATGTCAGTCTATTACAACTAAATGAAAATGAGCAGCTCTGGTTCATTTTCAGTATGTAAGGAAAAGGTTTATTGCATTGCTTCTTTCTTGCGTATATTTAAATGGCATGTAATATATTAAAAACCGTGTACTTTTTGATAGTGGTTTTGGCCATTGCTGGTAATTTTCTTCTATCCTGTTGTTTTTCAGAAAGTGGGACTTTTCAAAAGTTTGACCTCCTGTTGAGTACCATGTTCATATTTGTGATATTTCAAAAGTTAGTGAATAAATTTCTATTCTATGTTTGCATTTATATACAATATTATTTTGTTTGGTAGATTATATAAAGAGGGAAGAAAGTACAAAAGGTGAAAAAGTCACATTTATGGATTTCTTTGGGTATTTAGTTTATTCCGAATACTTTGAACAAACACATACGTGGCAAACAAATACAGAATAGTTTTATATATAATCATTCTGATTATAAATATTGATATATAATCAGTAATTCACAGTATCATCACATAGTTGCATATTCATCATCATGATCATTTCTTAGATCATAAGTTAGAATGTTTGTGTTTGTTGCTGTATATATTTTTAAAAATTTAAAAATTTAAAAAAGCAAAAAAATTAGTTTTATTTAATAATTCTTTGGTTTGATTTAGTGTCAATTTTGCAATATTGTTAGAAAATTATTTGTATTTAGGGGAAAGTTTCCTCCATAGGTATGTAAAACATTCTTGAAACCCAAAGGTTTATGTTTATTCATATATTTTTGTAGTCTGTTTCTACACAGTGGAGCATTTTATATATGATGTTTGGTGTTTTAATATTCCATCTTTTTGTTTTCCAAGATAACCCCCAAATAAAAGAGTCATCTGTTTTCTCCCTTCAAATAAGGGAGAAACCTACCACAGTTTGCCTTTAAAACTATGAAAACTGAAACAGTGGTTGAATGATGTAAAATGGTGAAATATTCTTTTCAGAAAAATTAGGCACATCAGAGTCACTTTATTTTGTGCTTGCTCCTCTTGTTTACACCCTTAGATGATTAAAATTCAAGAGAGAAGAAAAATTTTTGTTTAATGTTCTTTAAGGGTGAGACTGTGGAGCTTTGGGGAGGATGGATTTTTACTGAAAAATTTTGAAATATTCCTGGCCTAAGGAATATGCAGATTGTCCCACATTTGGCCAATGAGAGCCCCTTTAAACTGACTTCTTTGCCCTTTTAACATTTCTGTCATTCTTTGAGTATTTTCTAATATAACAAAATATCCCAGGTTCATCTTCTACTGTCATTTCCTCGTGCAGGCTGGAATCAGCCATTTGTCCAACAAGCCTTGGTTCCTTTTGGAGACCAAGAACTGGACACTAGGTGTGCCTTTGCTATTGGATGTCACTGCTCCCAGAGTTTCTGGGTTCACACAGCTAGGTATTTGTGTGTATGAACTCTCATTTACAATTATATTCATTTCTTTCTATATATATTTATATGTCTGAGTTTACACTGATATTTTTAATTCCAATAACAATACCATACAGTTCATTCTTCTCTTTTTGCATAAATTTTATGGCTTAGAAAATTTGTTTATATTTATTTACATTCACCACAACAGAATGAAGCAGTTAGGGTATTTTTCTTGACCCTCTTTGATTTGGGCTCATTAGAGTTAACTAACTTTAACAATAAATAATGGAGGCAGGAGCCAAACCTAATTGTCTTTTCATATTTACTATTGCTGCCTCTGGAACTTCAGCTCCATTGTGAATCTTTACTTATTTTTTCTTACAAAAATAAATTGAAATTCATAGTATGATGTAAATGCAAATTTATGTAAAGTTGTTACTTATTTTAATATTCAGAATAATGCATAAGTTTGAATGGGTGCAAAGAGTAGATATCCTGGCACCTGCTCGTTGATAACAATAAATTAACAGAAAACTCTGAAAACAATTTGTGGAAGTGAATGGTTATTGGATTTTGTTATCTACATAAGATTTCCACCCCAAGAAGGGAATGAAAGCATAACCCAGACAACTAAATAGTTATTTAAATTTCTAAGTTTTAGTAGTGTCAAATGGTAGGAGGAGAGGAGACTAATCCCTCATCTACCTCCGTCGTCATTGAATTTATCCAATTTTGGATCATAAAGAGTGTGATTATTTGCTAAGACAGAAGACTTTGTTAAGGCAAAATTTTAATAACAGTGGAGGTTAACTGATTTAATGCAATGTGAAATTGTGCCTACCATATCCATACAAATGATAACTTAATTTAAGTGAGTTTATGTTCTGAAATGTAGACATTACTTTGCAATTTGTAGGATAATTGCATACATTGCCTCTAAAAAAGTTTGTTTTATTTTGTGCCAACAGTGCCTTCAACCTCCTCAACATATGAAGAATATTTTATAAAATGGAGTTTTGCTCTGGAATGCTCTGTGGGTAGCTAGTTAGTATGCTGAATATTTAGTAGGTGCTAATGAAGCTTCTATCAGCTTATCAATGTCCAATTTTCTATTCTTGCCTGGTGCAGTTTTATGAGAAATCTTTGGAGGCACTCATACCCAGTAACTGCCCTTAAAAGATGCCTATATCTATTCTGAAATAAGTTTCTCTGATTGATGTATAGCCATATTAAGACCAGCATACCAGTTTTACATAATAACTTGCAAAGAGAATCTCAGACTAAAAATTCATTGTATCTTGCTCATAATTACTTGGAGGGACAGATTTTATATTTATTAAATATTCCATTTGGAATATCATATATTAACTGGCAGTCTTTTTTTCCTGCTTTAGATAATTTCTTTCTAACTTAGAGTAGCCTTTGACTTATAATTAGAAGTCACTTTATTTATATGATTTTTCTCCATTTCATTCATATGAATAGTCTTTTGATAATGGTCCAGAAGCATAACATTGCCAGAAAACATTGCTTTAGCGTTTATTTCTTTTCTTTTTTTTTAATTTTTCTGTTTTCAATTCTTTTTTCAATTCACTTGCAGGAAAATTGATTTTGAATAATACGGTCATGATGTTAAAACAGTACAAATTATACCCTGCTGTCATCTGAAATGGTGAAAATAAAAGCTTTATTTACACTGTTTTCTTTAAGAAAGGAATAATAAATGTTCTTTCCCCCACTTCAGGGACTATGTTCTGGAAAGAATATGTTTCTTGTTTGTAGTCTGATACTGTGGTTTGTTTTGAAAGATAGGGACTTGAAAACTCATTGCTGTTCAATAAAGTAGCAAATACACTAACCAGTAACCCTCTGCCTTCAGTCTCTGAGTCACTGACCTGTCTCCTCACCTAGACGAAGCTTTAGGGTAGTCATTCTTGGCCCCACATTACAGAAGAGAGACTTTACGTGTCCCAAGATAATGGTGCTGAGATGAGTGGATTAGGTCTTGCAGTAAGTCTACTGTTGCCTGGTTCTCTGTTCTGCACTGCCTATTAGGGTCTTCTCAAACCAAAAATCCCTACCATGTATATCCCTTCCTACATAATTAAACAGAAATTACGGAAGAGTCAAAGCCATAGGCACAAAGCTGAACTTGAGCTCCTGGGAAAAATTATTTGATATGTATCATGCTTTTCACATGCTTCCACTTCTCATCCAGCTTTTATTACCAGCAGACGTGGCCGAGTTCTGTCTCATCTAGAACCAATGCCAATGAATGAGAAGCCAATGATATAAACCAACGGTGGCTTTCTTTTTCACGCAGTTATCATTGTCTCCCATGGAACTTAAGTTTCTAGGCCTTCTGTGCTTAAAAAATGAAAGTACAAGATGACCATGTATTTAAAAATTTTAGTTGTACTTTCCATTGTGGGTTGATTGATTAGGAGTTCCATACACTGTTAATGATGAATATTCATTCTAAAAATAGCGACTGGCATAGAGAAAGCATCATTTGGTAAAAATAGAACAAATCCAGAGCTAAAAGACTTTCTTTTACTTTCTACTCTATGTGTTACTTGGAACAAGTAACTTAATGTGCTGAGTTTTTGTTTTTATACCTACAGAAAAGAAGAATAATGGTATCATCGTTGCCTACCTCAAAGAGTCTTAATAAGGGTCAGATGTTGGTATTTTGGAGATAGTGAGCTTTATCACACTGTAGTGTGTCAAGTGTTGCATTAGCCTGACTTTTTTTATTAAATTCCATTCTGTTATGAGTGTGAGCCATATTAAGACTGGCATACCAGTTTTACATAATAACTTGCAAAGAGAATCTCAGACTAAGAATTCATTGTATCTTGCTCATAATTACTTGGAGGGGCAGATCTTATATAATTAGCCTTGTGGGGATTTTGTACAAAGAGGTATTTCTTGATTTATATCCTTTTGCTCAGCAGTTGTTTTTGAGTGTCGAGACTTTTGGGGAGGGAAAAGTCTCTCTGACTACTTTACTTTACCTTTTAAAGAATCCTATTATTTAAGAAAGCCATATAGGCTCCTTAACTTCACCTGTTCACCCAAGAAGAGAGATATTTAATGTCCCTCCTCTGAATAACTGACAGACAAGTGCCCCCCATGATCTAGAGAAAACCATTGGTTTCATGTTTTCAGTCATTCACAGAAAAACTTTGCTGCCCCAAATATTTAGAGCTATATTTTTTATTTGATTTGGGGAACAAATCATATGTTAATATGGATTATTTTTATTTGTGCCTTTGATCAATCAGTGTTTAAAATTTTGTTTAAAGGGAGAAATGTGGGTTGTTATATGAGCTTTAAAGAGGTTACTTGGGCACAGATACTGTCTTCTATATTCACTTACATGTTTAGGTAATTCTGTTTTTTTTTATGATTTACATAAAATACTTAACCATTTATAGTTTATTGCTGCATCTCTTGTTATATCAAGTCGTGTGGTTATGTTCTATTTAGATCTATTGTGGGAGCTTTGGGATATAGTGAGTACTTCTATGCTAATATTTTACTAGGTCCCAGGCACAAGCATCAGGTAATGTTAGGCACATTCAGTGCATTATCTCACTCAATCATTAGGCCTGTGAGCTGGGTACTATTATCACACCCAAAGAATCAAATTATTCTGTAGGTACAAGTATATTACAACAATGTAGAGATTCTCTACATTACTTCATGCACCCTATACTTGGCCTAGTCCTAGCACAAATGGGCCCTCAATAAATATGTGTAGAATGAATGGTGCCATCTATTGACTATCCAAGTTTTCCAAGAGAATTTTTCCCTTTCAGTATATATATTTTAAAACACTGACTTTATGATGCGTAGCTTGGTAATTTTTCTGTAGATATCTGAAGGCGGAGTTCAACATGTTTAAAGGGTCTAAGGCTTTTTCCTTGCTTTTTTATGTGACTGAAAACTCTCCTAATTCAACCCCTGTACCCTTGCTCTTGTTGTAAGATTACATCATGACTCCCAAAACCTTAATATATTCAGCTACCGAGAAATTTTTGCTCCAGTCGGTGAAAGAAGACCAATACTGTTTGTTTCAGCCCTACGACTGACTGATTCACTTCGGGTCTGTCATTAGTTTGAACACCAAGAATTCCATTATTCTAGGAGAGGAGATACTAGTAGAGTATTTGTTTATATGCTTGTGTTTCATTGTGTTCACTGTGAGCTTTTGTCGTCATGGGTGCAGTTTTGATTGCGGGAACCAGTATACACAGGAAGGACGCCTCTTCAGTTAAGGAAGCAAGAAATGAATTGTGTACATCTCACACATTCATTACAGGAAGGATGCAAGTACAAATTGTACAGTACACTGCTGATAAAAATTGTTTGCTAATTGAATAAAACCAATGATTGTAAAAGTGAAGAAAGCACTCAACTATTTTGGGGACTCTATAATCCAATACTACTTAAGACACTGTAAAATGTAGGAAGGGATTATAAAATAATTTTGCTCTTGATAGTCTCATAGTCAAATTAAGGAGGCCAAATGTGTAGTCACAAAATATAGAATGATGAACTGTTTAATTGTTTGGCATTGAATAATCCCACTGTGAATTCAGAAACTGTCATGTGAGTGAGAGCTGAAATAGTTGCTAAGTCTTCCTGGAAAAAAATCTAAAAAGTGTTTATTGAACACTGTGAAGTTTACAAAGAAAATATTATATAGTACCTGCCCTCAAGGAGCATGTAAGAGTTCCAGCTTAAACATTGACTTTAATAAAGGGGTTTATTGGTAACAACAGTGGGGGGATTTTAAAAAGGAGCCGTTGTAAACTGTTTGGTACTCAGAAATGAGGTGTTAGAGGATGAATTCTCCAAGAATACAGCTGCTTTTTTCTCCCCCCCATATTTTGATTCTGCTTTATCATACCAGCATTTTCATCAAAGTCTCTGCATTGCAAACTCTGTCTACATGTTCAGTTATAATTGCCAAATCTTTTAATATGCTTTTGAAGAATCATACCACTGAAATAGTTAACGTGAGTTTTCTTCACAAACATAATTATTATAAAATTGAAAATCTGACACCCTGGCAAACAGTCCTTCATCGAAAACTTCTGTTAGTTGGGATTAGAATGGCAGGATCAGTCTGGAATTCCCTTAGCATGGACCCTGCCACATTAGGCAACAACTGCTTGGTGCCTCCTAGGAAGGGGGCTAAGTCTGTAGCAGGCAATTTAGAGTTCTATAACTTCCTACCAAATATGAGAGATTTAGTGTTTGAGGAATTGGAGTGAAAGTGAAAGCATCGTTAATACTGTTTATGGATGAACAATGAAAGCAGCTTAATTGAGCAAATTATGCTAACTTTATTGCTGAATCATTCACAGATATCTAAGGCATGAAGGCTTCCAAAACAGTATCAGACTATTTTTCCTATAGTTTCCTTTCAAGTCCTGTGTAGGTCAGGGGTTGTTAACAATAGTTGAGCAGCGATGGAAAGTTAACTCTAGAAAATGCTGACATTCCTTTTTCCCTCTTTTCTTAATGAAACTGAAAATTTCATATCAGCATATACCATTAAGACACCAACAGACTCAAAGAATGTGCTATATTTCCAGGTCTATTATAGCTTCCATTCCAAACAAAATATGTATGACTTCTATGATTCACTAAGCAGAAGTATGTACCAATCTGCCCTTTAATGGGCTCTCAAAATGACAGACCAAATGGCTGTGTGAAGGTCAAGTCTGATTTAAATTGTTGATGAATTAGTAGCTAATTCTGCATGATTGAATATTAATATGGAACAGTGATAAGTAAGACACTTTAAAGCTTAATGAGCACATTAATGAGTAGGACAAAATGTTTTTCTTTTCACCTCATGTAAAAGTTTAAAGCTACTAACATATTGACAATTTGTTAATTTTTGATAGCTGCTTCTTCCTGTAAAAGTTTATGTGGTTACAAGATTTGCTTCTCAAATTTCTAGTACCACACATATGATAAGCTGTCAAAATTGATGTTGTCAATTGACCAATACAGTTTTATATAAATCACTAATAAATGTAGAGGATGGGGAAAAAAAGTAATTGACATCCTCTAAACTACACCTACTGAGATAAGCATTCCAATTAGAAATTTCATTATTTCTACAATTCGTTTTATGTTGAATACTGGGTTTTATTGCCAAATACCTGACTGTCAAATTGGACACAAGCCACAACTGTCAAAGTGTAACAGTTCTGGCTATTTGAATCTGTAACATTGTGGTGTTTCTCATGAAAATTTAATGAGGAAAGTGCATTCAAAGAGGATCTGTGCAAAAGGGGGATGGATGGAATTTAATTACCCTTATTAAAAATAAGAAAGGAATGCTCTTTACATTCTCTGTCCGATTAGTATGCAAGAAAGATTATCTTTGTTGTGCACTTGTGTATAAGAAAAAGAGGCTCTGAAGTGTTCTTTATGAGCCAAGGAGGCAAAGAAAGGTCATGCAAATCTGTTACACTACTTTCAGTAGGGCACATGTCAATTTTGTCAGCTATCCCCAAGGTGAGGACTTCATTTTTTATAAATGGATATTAAATCTAGATTTCTTTGATAAGAGCCTTTAGTAAGTGGCTCAACAATCTTACGCCTTTGACACTTGCCAGTGTCAAAGGCGTAAGATTTGGCTTGGTTCTTCAGCATTAAGTTTTGGCTTGGTTTTTCAGAGTGGTGAACCTAGTAGAAGAAAAGTAACGACTAGTGGAGCAATATTTATACATGCTAATGTAACTAATAGTTAAACACCCCTGGGGAGATCTAAAACAAACAAACAAAAAAGCACTGGGAAATTCAGAAAGAATTCAGGAATCCCAAGGTGATGGTTTTTTATTAATTCAGTTGGTTGCTCAGGGGTGGTTTTAAAAATCTAAATGGAAAATAAACAACAACAAAATCTAAGAGCTTTTTTCAGAAACTCATTTCTGGGTAACAAAAGCAATGTAGTTGGCTTTGGAGCACTTGAAGTAAATTATTTTTATCCTTTGAAGCATTTTGTGTCAATAGCTGCCAAGTGAGATGTTTAATAATATAATGCATGTGGTTCAGCAGCTATTGCTCTTTCCACTCTTTTTTTATTTTCCTTTTTCCCCCCAAACAACATTAGAACTGCTCTGTAGATGTAGATACATTAACAAAACCTTTACAGCCTTAAAGAACAGTCTTACAAAATTCGAATGGAATAGATTATTAAAATGAACATATCCTAATTTGCAAGATATTCCTCATCTCACTTGTAATTTTTCATTTTCCCCATAAGCTTTGAAAAATTTCTTGAAATTCCATTTTTAGCCACGATTTCTGACACTTGTGCACTGTAGCCCTCTGCTTGGTTGGGGATGTGTATGCATGCATATAAACAGAATGCACTGCGTCCTCAAAAGAGCCCTGCCTATTAATTCTAGTTTATAAGGCCATTCCCATCAACAGATTCCAAAGAAACCGTTGACTCATATACTTGACAGTTCAGTTCTCGGATGACTTTAGTTTGGAATAATTGCACCTGGTAGCCTATGAAAATAAAATATTTCCTAGCATTTATTCAAATAGTGTT
The DNA here is from genome assembly GCF_023851605.1 of Tamandua tetradactyla. Taxonomy (NCBI): domain Eukaryota; kingdom Metazoa; phylum Chordata; class Mammalia; order Pilosa; family Myrmecophagidae; genus Tamandua; species Tamandua tetradactyla. Next base: position 89,132,767 of record NC_135328.1, read on the forward strand.
TCCAGAGTGCACACTTGGTGCCAGGCATGGAGAGTTTTGCTGGCGAGGTGGACATGTGTAATGGCACAACTTGTGATCTTGGTAGTAATGAGGAGAAATGGGGAAGCACAATCCAGCCATGCTGATGTCTTTGAACTTAAATAAAATGTAGCTTATTAATGTTAACTATTTTTGTGATTTTTATAAGCCCTAGCCCTAGCCCTAGCCAGCTAGTCTGGCAAGAAAATATTCTCTACTGACTCCAAGTGTCAACCCAACTTCCTACACCTTTCAGTCTTTTTCCAAATTGTTACTATTAATTTGTATCTATCCATTCCGCCAGTGAAAGAGACAGGTTCTACACATTTCCCTATTAGCACCTCAATTTTCTTTTATAATAACCCAGGCCTGTTGTTTACTAGCTCTTCCTTTCTTGGGTACTTTATTCTTTGTCAGTATTTTGACATATTTTTTTACTCTTCAAGTTCAAAATCTCTCTCTCTAGTCCTTAATTATTCCTCTGATTACCTTTCTACCAGAAATGCAGTGCAGTACAGAAATGTTTTCCATCATCACTGGTATATATTCATACTGAGGCTTGGAAATCAGTGTAGATTCTCAATCCTAGACAATTTAGACTACCTTAATGGCAAGGGATTTGGATACACATGAATAATGAAGGAACCCATGGTATAATGGGAGAAGCCACTGATAAACAGTAAGTACAAGACAGTAGTTTAGTTATGCTATGGTAGCACTGAAGAGGAAAAGATTTAGAGTTTGAGGGCATTTGGAAAAGCTTTATAAAGAAGGTGATTTGGGCTGGGTGACCTTCTAGAGGCACAGAGTACTTAAAAGATATGAAATATAATTTCCATGCTGGCAGAGGAAAAGTTTCCTGGAATCTGGTGATTCCTGTGGGATTGGCTGAGAAAATGGGGACTAATTTAGTAGGACCTTGCTAGCCAGGTTAGACTAGTCCTGTAGGATACAAAGGAAAATGAGTGGAAACACAGAGGACTGGGTAATAATATACTGGAGCATGAAAATTAAGCCTATTTTCTAGAAACAATAATTCTCTTAGCCCTCAGTGGGCTCCATGGGGCCAATGAATGGAGCATGGGATCCTAACAGAACTTATAAGACTCTAGGTGCTACATCTGTTGATTACTAATTTGGTGATTACTAGTGTTTTGCTCACTGATGCCTGTGCTTTGAAGTCATCCTAGAAGTGGTTACTTGTGGAAAGTCGTAAGTGATTATGAGGGAGGATTGATTAATTTAAGACGAGAGCCAGTGGGAGTCAAAATGTTTCATGATACTCTTCCAACAAATGGCCACATTCTGATTTGAATCATTATCACCTATTTAACGAAAGTCTCTTCATCTCTTGGACAGAATACACTTTCGTAATCCTAACTGGAAGAGCTGCCAATACAGGCTTTCAATGTGGGTTTTGTTTAGGGAATTTAAACAGACTAATTTCTCAAGGTATGAGATCTGGAACAATTTTAATGTAAAGATGGGAGAAGTGGAGACTCAAAATTTAGGGTTTTCAACTTTTTAATTACTGAAAAATGGTACAAAAGACTTTTGGGATAGAGGAAATTATTCACTGAGCTTAAGGAATGTAGGCTTTTGGGCACTGATGGGGAGTTGCTTTTGTGCTTCTCTCCTTTTTGTAAGAAAAACTCTCAATTTTCTGATTAATTCAAAGTCACTGCAAAGGAATTCATTTAGGTAGAATCTTATGCTTGTGAGAAAAGATATATATAGTTTTATTAAACAATTTATGTCAAAGAAAAATACATGAGTTTCAAATACAGATTCGAGTGCATGGGTGTGGAACCTCCTTGCTGCCAGTGTCCTCTCCACACTCACCCTGCTGGTTCCCATGCTTTCCCTCAGTGAAAACTCTGCTGTGTCTGTGCCTGTTCTCTTGATGTTTCCATCTTTCTAAAGTTTCTTCTTCCTCTTTGTGACTTGGGAAACTTGTACCATTCCTAAAAGCCCATTTCAGCTCTGAGTTTCCTCTTGGTACTTGCCAGCGCCTCAGACAGAAGCTCTATAATTATTCTTCCCTCTGTGGGACCATAAACTTGGGACAGCCCTTTATCACTGTCTGAGCTCTGTTTTGGTCTTCTGGCCTCCTATATAAACTGTGCACTCTTCTGCTCAAGAATTTGTGACTGTATCCTAATCCAAGAGTGGAACGCTGCCTGGTTTACATTAGCCCTCAACGAACGTCAACTAGGATGTGGGGAGAGATTTCTGCACCATATCCCTTGAATCTTGGGCATATGACGTAATAACATGTTGGTTTCATCTTTTGTCTTGCAGAGGATCAAATCCCCAGGGGCTTCCCAACCATTGACATGGGCCCACAGCTGAAGGTGGTTGAGCGTACACGCACTGCCACCATGCTTTGTGCAGCCAGTGGTAATCCGGATCCAGAAATCACTTGGTTTAAAGATTTCTTACCCGTCGACACAAGCAACAACAATGGCCGCATTAAGCAGTTACGATCAGGTAGGGTCTTGTAACTGTTTCCACTAACTCCTAGAGAAATTTTTTTTATCTTTCTCTCTCTTTATTTTTACTTTTTGATTTTTGATTTTCTTAATTTTTAGGTATTGATTTTTCTCCCTCTTCTCTTTCTCTGTTATTTAATGTGTTGTCCATGTCTGTGATGTCATAGCCCGTTTCAGAGTCTGTCTTTCTCCTCTGTGTGTTTTGCAGCTTCTGTTTAATCCACATTGCTCACTGCTGTGACTGTACTTTTGATAATTTTTAATTTACTGCTTTTCGCAGTATTTGATGGATCCATTTTCTCCTCTTTCTTTCTTCTTTCTCTGTTTTCTTTTGAAACAAATTTATTTCAACATTGGACTTCATTCAGAACTTGCAAGAAGTTCCAATGGTTGTATCCATTTAAAGCCAAAATGTTCATATTAAGCACTAAAATGATTCAGTTTTATTAAAGTGTGTTTTCTGCTGCCTTTTCTACATTTGAACTCATCAAAGTACCAAAATAGTAAGTTTGAGCACATCTGCTTTCTCTTCACTAATACAAAAACCACAGAAACGTTTTCCCATGAGTAACCAGATGTATTTTTTTCAAGTCCTATCTAAAATACCAATGAAAGGAGGGGATTTTTTGTTAATATGATTATTTTTATTGTAAGTCTGCATTTTCTACACGTTATCCACAGTAGTGTGCGCCCACACTAAAATATTTTTGAGCCCTCCAGTTACTGGATCTACAGAAGTCTGCTTTTGGTGTAGACTCCAGCCTTTCCTTCTTTTTCTCTCTCTTTACCCTTTGCCCTTTCCTTCCTCTCCCATCCCCACCCCAAGTTTATTCCTCTGCTCGCTTTAGATTAAAAATAGAGATAATTCTAAATTTCTTAAATTTTAGAGCCTGTCCCTAGGTAATTCATGGGGACCTATGCTGATAAACTGTTTACTTTGACATTGGTAATAATATTGATATAGAATTCTAAGTTGTTTAACTGCCTGTCTTCCCAGAATTCTCAGCTTTTGACCTGTCCTGTGATGTTAAAGCGTCTTGTTAACTGCCTCTTGCTTGTTGTCAGCAGAAATTGTATAGACTAGCATTCTGTTATTGTAAATAAAGAATTAATTATTCACATGTAACATAGATGATTTAGTATATAAAGCTTTAACTCTGAAAAATTTGTACCAAATTATAAGGAATATAATAATATTTTTATGCTGTCTTTCTTCTCTCCGTATTTAAATCTCCAGAATCTATTGGTAAGTGCTTAGTTCTGAAGCGCACTTCACCCCCACTAATTTCCGTATTCAGACTATTATTATTATTATTATTATTAATAAAATGCATGGCATGCATTTTACTAACTGTCAGTGTAGACATCAGATCTCCCTAGGGGCGCGCACATGCACACCTCCACACAACCTGTTATCCTAAAAACACTGTGTAGAAAATGAGATAGTACACAAGTCCTATCACACCAATGTAGCATATGATAATCCGATCAGCAGTGTTTGTTTCTAGTTAGCCTTTAGTGTTTCCTGTAACAGTATATATATGCATATCTATATATATACTTAAATAGTTTAGCCAGTGTTTTCCTAAATTATGCCTTTAAAAAGTACTGTATAGTTCTTTTTTTTTTTCCCCCTAAGGATATGAGGCATATAAGCCATCATTCTAACCCTGTATGACCCCAGACCTGAGAACTCAGTTGCTTCTCTGGGAAAGGCACTGCTGCCTGTTAAGGTCGTTGCCCTCTGTGGTATAATGCAACTTGCTTTTATGATCTAATTATCTAATAGATTCCTGTTTTACCAGTATAGTAATTCACGTTTCTTTTAAGACCTTATTTAATTCTGTAAATCTAATTGAATTCTTCTCCCCAGCCCTAGCCTCCTCCTTCTCGTACTAACGCTTCTTCTTTCTAATCTTATTTGCATTCATATTATCCACCCAGGTGGTACACCAATAAGAGGTAAGATGCTGAACGAACGTTCACAGAACGACCTCTCATGCTTTCTGTCCTTTCATCCCTCTCATCTTTGTCCTGTTTTCAGAATCATTCCAATGATGTCCCATCAACTTTCTTTTCTTTTCTTTTGTAACTGTTTGGTTATAACCAGTGACTCCCATATTGTGAGCTTTCCTTTTCTTTTTCTTTTTCTCTTTGTTTTGTTCATTTCTTTCTTTATGAAAATGATTATTTAAGTTGTGATATGCTTCAAAGAAAGCATATCCAGGTCTTTGGACCACAGACCAGTCACAGCGTGCCATCTGTCCCTCTTTTTTTTCCTTTTCTTCTTCTTCCTTTTTCTTTTTTCTCTTTTTTTTTTTTTTCTTCTTTTTCCTTTTTTTTTGTCCAACTGGAGAAAAAAAAAGATCATTTTTTCTTCCTTAGCTGTTCTTGGTCTGGAGAACAGTGGCAGACATGCAGAAGACAGCCTGGAGCGTCTGCTTTTTGTCTTTATCTTTCAAAAGGTTTTTGCTTTTGTTCTTCAATGCTTTTTTCTCTTCATGTCTTAAAAGTCAAAGAATGACTCCCCTTTCCACCTGATCCCACTCGCCTGCAGCCTGACAGCAATGCTTTTTTCCCCCCGACTTCTTTTTTTCTTGGATTACTCGCCTCTGGATTTTTGGATCTTCTGTCCTTCAGGCTATGGAACCAAATGGTGCTCAGTATTCTTGGTAGTTGCGGTATCGCTGGTTTTTCGTGCTTTGACGCAGTGTTCGTTTCTTTTGTAATTCTTGTTTTGTATTTTTCTTGGGGTTTTGTGACACCACACTGCTAATCCCACTGGTGGATTTGGATGGGTGTCTTAGGGGACCTGTCTCGAGGTCCTCAAGCAGTGGTTGGTCGGCTCTTCCTCGGTGGCATAGACCGTGCTTTTTAACTTTTTTAAAACCTTCTAATTCAACTGCTCTTTGTTTTTCAGCAAATGTACTCAATGATTGTAAGTCGTGGCAAACTGTCTTTCTTTTCTTAAAAGTCTGCATGTCTTAAGGGAGTTTTGTTTCTTTAAGTAATATTTTGATAATTTATGATGACTAATTTTAATTTTTTGCTTTGTGCAGCCTTTTTTGTACTCGCTGCGTATTTTTGGCTTTCTTCGGCAGAAGACTTTCTTGAAAACCCGGCCTGGTTTTTTTTGAGCGTGTCCATCTTTTGCGCCAGTTTTGATACCAAAATGAAACAAAACAAAACCAAAAATTAATCTTTTGTTTTATTTAAAAGCCATACTTCCTTGAAGCAGTCTCACCCATCTTCATTTTATTAGTCTAGGAAATAAGAGTGTTAATTATGACTAGAAGTCTTGCTTGGGAAAAGAGATATTGTTTCCTTATGCTAGCATTGATGATGTTAAAAAAAATAATCTCTATATGTTTTTCTCATCGCATCATTTTCTGTCTGTGCACCTTAGCAAGAGATTGAATCGACGTTGAGTGGACCTTCGCTTTGCAGGGCTTTTCATATTGTTAAGAGGTTTAGCTTTGTGAACTGAGAAATCCCTCTCTGACCGTCTCTTTGGCAATATATTTTATATCCATACAGGAGCCCTTCAGATCGAGCAGAGTGAAGAATCTGACCAAGGAAAATATGAGTGTGTTGCCACCAACAGCGCGGGCACTCGCTATTCTGCCCCTGCCAATTTATATGTCAGAGGTAGGAATGGCATAACCCTGACACTGTTCCTTCATTCAGGCGCAGGGAGAGTTGAGTTTCCCACGGGATGTGTGTCATGTCAGTAGTTAACAAACCAGTTTGGCAATAGTTCCAGTAGCATGAGCATTTTAATAAATAGAGAGTTGAAGTTTTTAATGTCTGTTATTATTGGGAAAAAATAATAACTTGAGTATACTCTATCCTGAAGCTTGAAGTATGTAAGTATATCTGCATTTTTACATCTTGATTCCTACTTTGTACTACATGAATTGAACTGTGCTTTGCATTTGTTTGGAGTTTTCTTCTTCCTCTTCTCTTTTCTGTTGTTTTTTTTTTTCTCTTCTGTTTCCTTATCAAAACCCCAGATAATTGCTCGGTGTGCTACTAATCAGTTCTCTGTGCAACTCCAAGCGTAAAGGTGCTTATATCTCCATGACTGCTGCTGCCGAGCTTTAAGGATAAAGCTGCTAACTTACAAAAAAAATGCTATGCTGCAAATAGCACAATTCTATTTTCTTCCTTCCTTCCATACTTCTTATTAATAAACCCTTACATGTATATGTATGTCTATATATATGCATACTTTCTCTCTCTCACACACACACACACCAATTTGTTTAAATTATTAAAAAACTTACTAATAAGTTTAGCCTTTTGATTGCCATGGAACACTGATATATTATTTGAAAAATACTAGTTGTCCTTGGGATAAGAGTGAATTGTGAGGATACATTCATATTTTTTCATAAAGTAATAGAAATGGCTAAAATTTAAGCTTATGAATAGCTGCACCTTTCATTTCAACTAGAAGGAAGACATTCTCAAAGCTGGCTCTTGCAGTTTCTCATCCAATGGGAATGCTCTTATTCCTGGTCTACATACCTGTGAATCACCTGAGAAGGGGGGTAGGGGTGGGGACAGATAAAAGGCTGAGAGGACTTTAAGCTTGTTGCAGTAGGGTGGGTTTCCTTAGGAAAATATCTAGCTTGATTTTGAAATTTTTTGTTAGAGATAATTCTGTTTCCCTGGGGATCTTTTTTTTTCTTCTCTTCCTCTGTGGCCTGGGGTGGGAGAATGTAAAGAGAACCGTTTCTTCTCTAAATTCTTTGAAAGCCCCTTGATCCTTTTATTCATAATGGTGACCTCCTTTGCTGCATGAGGCATGTGTACCTTCTTCAATGGAAAATTTCAAAATGATGCTAGCTATTGTTTCTAATACTGTGAGGTATTGCTAACTTTTCCAGCTGAAGTAGGAAGGATTAACCATAGCAAATAAAGATGTTCAAGTAGCAGTTGAAAGCCTTGATATGGCCTTTTTACTCTCTCTGTGTTTCCCTTGTTTTTCTCCTTTTCTCATTTCATTGTGTTCTGCATCAAACCCCCTACATCCCTCAGAGCTGCGAGAAGGTTGGTGTGTTTTTTACTTTTTACCCACCTTACAAAATTATTAATTAAACCAATAACAAAGAATACAAATGAAATGAATGTAGCTGCATTGTGGTCTTCTTTTGGTTAATGGTATGTTTTAGCAGAGAATGCCCTGGCCATGGTTTCCAGTGCTTGCTGGTGATATCTAACTGTGGTGCATGATGGGAGAGAATGTACCTGGGTGCATGGTAACTGGTAACACTTAACTCTCTAAGGTCTGGTGAACTTGGTCAGTGTTCCTGCTTTCCTTCCTACTCCACTCTTCCCATCTTCCACCCCACCTTTAATTTCTGTCTTACAAGGATACATGCCTGCTGCCCATAGACTGACATCTTCCAGTTGTTCCCCTATTCCCAAGCATGAAGACTAAACTCTCCTCTATTTCTCCTTGACATGTTCCTTGATACCTCCGAGTCTACACTGACTCCTGCTTGCTTTGTGTAACCTCTGTGAATTGGCTGCAGGAGGCATGCTTAGCTTTCTCTGGACTTCTCCTATGCCTGTCACTCACTCATGAGGCCATTGCAGTGAACCCACTCAAACCGACGGAGGTTTATCTCAACCTTAAGTGCAGCCAAAATGTTTTCAGACAAGATTATTTACGTATTTTCTTATTGGGATAATGGTTTGTTTATCAGTTTATTGATAGTTTTATAAATAATTTTAATATGTGTATTCAAAATGTGCTTCTAATGGTTGCCCTCTTGTTCTAAACTGTTCATGATGTAACATTTTGCCAATTAAAAACCCAAAATGAGACCTGTTTGTCTCTCACCCTCGCCTAGTACCATGTCCGATGCAAGTGTACTTAAACACACATATATGCAGATTATCTGAAGCAGGAACACTGATCCATAATTGCTTGATAATTTTATCTGTGGTGTGTTGCTTTACTATCTATTCTCTTAATGTCATGTTCTACTGTGGATTTTAGGTCCAGTGTCCCTAATTCGAATGTAGGCATAAAAAGCCTCTTACTAGATTTTGTTGTCAGTTATGTTGTCTTACCTTTGATAAAACTTGAATGGACCCTAAGTGAGAAATACCCAACTCCCTTCCTGAGTTTATGTTTTATGTTTAGCAACTTGAGCTTAATTCAAAATCTTCCTACTTGCAACCTTTTCATCCCTGAAATCCCTATCTAAATCACTGTTCTTGAACTCTTCCCTTTGTGTTTATTTCTACTCCCCGGGTATTTCTTCTG